>NW_012026779.1:1606960-1657943 GCF_000956235.1 Wasmannia auropunctata
TTTGTCATTAATTTCATAATACGATACGCGCGTAATAAAAATAGCTAAACAGAAGCTGTGGCCATAGATAATATTTATTATTGATATCTTTGACATTCTACTTTGAAATCTAATACAACTTGATTTATTATTCGTTAATCAATTATTATACAATTGTAAGAAAAGAAAATCACTCTTCATAAGTTATAGATGTGTGACGAGTAATTTATTCGGAAATCTATGCGACGGGAACGTGATATTCGTTCGAAGTTTAACGACAGATGCCCCACTCACAAGTTAACTATATTTAAATTATTATAAGAAATTCAGTGTTGAAAATACTTAAGGCGGACCTCCGGTCGAGCGCCTTCCGGTCACCTCGTAGATTTATAACAGTAACAACATCGGAGGAAGTTACGGTATGACTTCGCGAAGTAGCGCAATCTAATTTCAGCACCTAACTTTCTAATGAACGTCACTCGTCATTGTCGTCGTGCGCCGAACCGTTATTCTACTTCTACTTTGTAATCATGCAAACGTCACTCCGTTCCCCTGCGCTCGACCGATTGCCATACAAAGTCAGCGAATTGCGCGGCGTGCACAAACACACACATAAGTACACACACACACACATAAGTACACACACACACATCCCTATCACACCACCGACCACCAGACTCGGCAATTCTACCGAGCGACCAATCCTTATCCCATGAGACATGACAAATCGCCGTAAATCAGCATCATTTCGGCGCCATTAATCACCATTTGATTATTAACCATCGCGGACGCGGCAATAAAACACCGTTCATCCATGTTGCTTCCCACGTTTCCACGGTAAATTCGTTATATCTTGAACAAGCACAACCTCATTCGTGATGGTTTCACCCACGATTTGTACCCCGGCGATTCTCCGTGATCTATGTACAGATGAAATGGATGTACCCGCGAGGGGGATACCGTGTAGCCGCTCTCGGGGATAATTTCTTGCGAATCTTGTGATCTTGCGAAAATTACATTGATCAACGGACGCGGTTGACACTGCGGTAATAATTAGCGTGATGTCGGCAAATACATATACCTGATGTGCGCGGGATGATTCGCGGCCGGCTTTGGAGGCGGCTTCTTTATTCCAACCCGAGAGCCGGTGGCTCGGAGCTCCACCATCCGTTTTTCGCGAGCCGGGCCGATCGGCCGTCACGCTCGTTTAATTTGCATAATCCCATGGCGCGCGAGAAGGGACCGTTAGGCCGAAAGTGCCCCGCGAAAGAATCACCGTAAGAGCGTTCGGCCGTTACGGAATGCTGGGAAAGAGACGGAGAGGGCGGAATAAGGATGCGGGGAAGACGAGAAGAATGGAGGAGATGCTTCGCGCGCGGAGTAGGAGGAAGAGATGGAAGAGGTTGCGAAGAAGGAAGAGACGCGCGGGAAAATGAGGTGGAGAAAGGATAAGGAGGAGAGAGCGTGGCTGGCTCGCGTCCGCAAAAACGCGTCCACTTTACCACCAACGGCGCATCACCGGCAGAATCGACAAGCGGTTCTTCCTCTTACTTCCTTCCTTTCAGCCTTTCTTCCTACCTCTTTTTTTTCCTTTTTTCTCAGCGGACGAGATTCACGTACATGAGTGGTGCATCCAGAGCCGGCTTAATCTTTTCGAAACATTGTACTTCGATAATATTTAACTGCCGTTAATCAAAAAATTGAAATCGCAGTATCGACAATTACTCGGAAATAGATCTTGTTAAATTAGAAAAATATATAAAAATACATTTCTGTTAGTATTTTTATTGAAATTTAATGAATTCTATAGAAAATTCTTTTTGAGAAGATCGATTCGATAAAACTCTCAAAAAAATTCCCTTCTCTGAAACAGACTGTTAAGCGACCATTAAGCGAATTCTATTTGAAAAAATGAAGAGAATTTTACTTGAATTATTCATGCTTCGTGATGACGTATATTCCACTTTTATTACAACCTGCACTTAATTTAATATTTATGTTTTTGTTCTCGGTTGCAGTATTTTTTAATACTGCGCTCCGTATTTCTGTTGGAAATAATTCTCGTCCTGACTTTTTTTTTATTACTACACAAGAATATATGTATAAACGGTTAAGGTGGAATAATACTCGGTGCCTGTTCTCGAGCACCATGAACACGACCACGATGGACACACGAGAAGTCGTCCTTCCATCCATCCGCGCCGCAGGACACAGGCCGGTATGTCATGGTGAGGTCTCATTAACTCAAGGACGCCGCTCGCGAACCCCCATTATCGACTCGCGAGCGCGTCATTACGTGCGAATCGCGCTTTTCCCTCACGCCCTGCCCGCCTTTCCGGGCAGAGGGATCGCGTGTCCTTTTTCCGGACGATAATGGAAACGTTTCTCAGGCTCGGCATTCCTGTCCTTCGACGCCAGCACGCTCGCTCGTTCGTGCGCGCGTTCGCAGCATACGCATTTTTCTCTCCCGCTCTTTCTCATCCTGTCGACGAAGAGTTGGCGGCGATTCACGGGTTGCGAGATCGCCGTGTGGAGATTATCGCGCGTGAAGAAACGGCTCGCTCCTCTGTGCGTGAAAAGCTCCGGACAGAAGAACGATGACATAAATGCCATACGTAGGATTTCGCGAGACTATACGCGTATTTCTTTCCAACTGACTTTTAATGAATCTGGAGTCTGTCTGTTTCTTCACTTAAGAATATAAGAATTTCAAGATCAAAATATAAAAGTTTCAAGTTTAGAAATGTAAAGGTTTCTATCAACGATTAAGCCCTGTATTGATGCAATAGCAAAACGAGATAAATTCCTCCGATTCATCCTACCTCCCATGTCGAGGACTCAATTCTCGCAATGTGAGTTATAAACTCGAGATGCGAATGTTACATGAGTTACCACAAGCGTGGAACAGGTATAACGCGACATCAGATCGCAGGCTCAAGGCTACCACAGCAGAATGGTCATTATCGTGCCGCAAATTACTTGTTAACAACATCCCGCCGATCGCCAATCGCATGCGATGCGTCGTCATACGTGTCGAGTGGTTGATAAGAAAAATAAAATGCATCCCGGTGGCCAATGACGAGCGACGTTAGTTCATGAACACTCGACATAAGTATCATTAATAAGTATGCCGTCCGTAGAGGAACAAAAATTAGCCGTAGTCGTATCCAGTTAGTAGATCAATAAATGTTATCGCTTCTCTGTAACACACTTAATTACTTTAACTCTCTCGTGATGATTTTTTTAACGTTTCTTGTGAGATTTTAATTGCACATTTTGTACTTTTTGTGTATAAAATTAACTTGTATCTAATTAAAATAAAATTTTAATTAGAACAGTTCAAGATCATCAAGATATTTTGATCTTATTGTATCGTTCAACCTCTTTCTTAATATTTATTCCTGAGTGCAGTGAGTCTATTAATATAAATTTAACATTCTTAAATTTTATAACCTCAATTTTCTATTTTTAAATCGACGTCGAATTTATAAAAATATTTGTTGCGCTTCTTCTGGGAAATGCTGCTTTATTTGCAAATCAGCAAGTGCGATAATCATCAGTGCGCGCGCTCACCAGCGCACCCAGCTGAATTCGCAATTAATTTTTCCGACCGAGCGAGACTGGCATTGAGGAAACTCGGAATAAAGACGTTTACGAGCGAGCAACGAGCGATAAATAAGAAAGAAATCGCGATTCCTCGCAGCTTAGAGCCATTTAATGAGCATAACGAAGCGAGATCGGGCGTCGCGTGTCGACCGGCGATCGTAACCGAGCATTTTATTATATTTTCCTCACTGGGGGGTCTGTGACCCTTACGCCACAAACAGTCCTGAGCGGCGTAAATTAACTTCCTTATCGTCGCCTCAATTACGCTATCTTATCTTGATTCGCTGAACGGTTGAGCGCACGGATTTGTTCGCCATCGCGCGTTGAATTGCTGAAATCGCAATTCTAGGACATCGAGAGAGAGAGAGAGAGAGAGAGAGAGAGAGAGAGAGAGAGAGAGAGAGACACGACGCGAGATCGAGAGGTAATCGGTAGCGAAATGAGAGAGAGAGAGAGAGAGGGAGAAACTAATAAGAAGAGGGCAAGGCTATTGCTGTCCCGATCTTATCGGACATATTGCGGGGGTGTATCGCTCGCTCGGCAACGACATTCCGGTTCCCCGTTCGGCATGCTTGCAGGAAGAGTCCCGTGGATAAACGAGATATCGATCGGTGCCATCCTATATATCCGCAAGATAAGCAGAGGCAGGTCAACCAATGGCACTCGATACTCTTGACCGAATCGATTTAATCCTCTTTGCAAATTAACGTTTATTTCGTGTAATACATCGATTCCACCGTTACCCCTTTTTTTCAGTCTCACAATATAACTGTAGAACGGTTTATACTTGAAAATATTACGACTGCCGCTTGTGTGTAGTAAAAATACATTCTACTTCATCACAAGCGTTCCGCAATTGGGGCGGAAAACTTCCGATATTTCGGACTTCGATCCTATTAAGTCGTTGCGTGTGGGATCTCGATTTTTGTGTTAGATAATTCTCGTTACACCGGAGTCCACAATCGATTTACAGGCTTTAAATATATAAATATACAAAACAAACATTTTTCAAAGTACAACATTTCAAATATACAATACTCAAGATTCGCCATTTTCTAGGTTCTACCTTGCAAAGAGAAAAAGTCCTGGTTGCAAAAGTTTCGCTCGCGCGATTTACATTTTCATCAGAATTTTTCGTCTCTCGCAACACTTTCCACCCTTCTTTTTCTGTCCCCCCCCCCTCTCTCACTCTCTCTTTCTTTCCCTCTCTTTCTCGATGTGTACACCGCGGATTGCATGCTCTAACTTCTAATTATGTAATGAGAGATTAGTGTCGGCTCGCCTAGGTGGCTTCAAGCTTAAGAGAAACTTCTGTGCCGGACAGGAGTCGGGTCTCTCTTCCGACGTGTTAAATAATATCTCACGACTTAACAAAGAAAGCGACGCGGCAAATGAAAGACGATCCGAAGCTCCCGAGAGAAGAAATTAAATCTTCCTCGCAGAAGGAAGCGTCCTCTGCATCCTATTCCCCGGGTTCTAATGAGAAACGCATCTGTCTTCCGTATATACAATGGGTGTCCTATAATCACAGCAGCTAGTGTCCATTCGTTAACTTCAATTAGCGAGACACTATGTATACAGGATATCCAGCATTTACGTTTTAATTACAGATTCGACATTAAGATTTCTAGGAGATTATAAAAAAATTTAATATGATATATGAAAATACTTTCTCTTTGAATTATCTATTTCGATTTGGTCAAAGACTCTGTCTATCTATGCGATAATGGCGAAATATTCTGCAACGATATATTACTTCCTGTAAATGTAATAATTTCTGAACAGAACTTTCGTAATGTGTAATAAATTTTAGTAAGTTCAAGAGAATACTCGTAACCTTGGCCACAAAAGTACATGAAGTGTAGCCATGAAATTATTAATTATTCATAAAATTCTGATCAAGCTGCTCAAGTGCCTCATTAAAATTCCTGCGTAACTTAACTTTCAAATTGCATGATTGCTCATTTCACCTGTTACGCAATCGAAATTTTAAAAAGAAACATGGAATTTATTGCTGTACTGTGGTAGACGCTCACACGCTTACTCTTTGAGTTTATATCTTTTTGGGTTAAGGTCGTACTACCGTGAACATACGGAATAATGAAGCGCGATAGCGTGCACCGAGGTAGGTAGACGGATCCTACCGAATAATCGTTCTGGGAGAATATAAAGCGCGCGCGAGCGCATAACTTTCGGCCTTTATCGCGTTTTATCGCGCAGCCGAGCGTGCGAGTCAACGAGGGGAAATGACCGTGGGGGATGCATCCCCTAAAAGACACATGTCAGTGGAAGGCACACAATGGGCGAGGAAAATGCTCGTCGACAGCTTGCAGTCTGTCGTCGTTCTGGGCAAAAGTGACGTTTCTCAGAACGAGTTTCTTCGGCTTCGCAGACATCCGCTCTCCGCATCGAGCTTCGTAAAATTAAGCAAGTTTTATTGAGCAATATATTAGAGATGCTATACAAGCTGAGCTTTTATGACATCGGATTATGGAACATTTTTGTAACACTGAGTGAATCTGATGTCAACTCGAAAAACTGAAATGCTAACTCATCTGACACGTTTTAACACTCCTCTTTTCTATAAAAAAATAATAAAAAAAAGAGAGAGAGAAGAGTGCATTAAAAAAGACGCTTCTTAGGTAATACACGTCGTTATATTAAAAAGCCCGGGGACCGTTTCGCCGCTTATGAATTTTACGCTCCCGTTGTTATGTGATTACCGTAAAAAGGGGGCTGATCGCCGAGACGCGGTAGGGTAACTGCGCCTTTTTCGGGCTCGTGCCGTTCCGCAGCTTCGCATCGGAGCTCTTCGGAGAAGCCAATTACGCAAAATACGCGGCGGGATGGCGAGATGGAAAAAGGTCCGGCGGCGATTACTATACCATAGCGCTACTTCCTGATCGGGTCGTCGCCGCCGGTGCGGTCCACTCTCGCTTCTTGCGTTACTAAATAAGCGCACTTTTTGCCGCGAGCACGTTTCCCCTCTTTCCCCATCCGTAAACTGTCAACCGGTTTAAGGTGAAATAAAAAAGACCGTGATATCTTCGCATTAATCGGTTAAGTTTAAGGAGAGAAGAAAGGACGAACGATGTTTAAAGATGTTTGGTACAAAATTATGGTCTAACGGATTATATTATAAAATTACAGTATAAAATTGAAAATTATTTTGAAATTGTAATTTTTTTGCGGAGACTTTGGACGGGAAAAGCCTGTTCCCCAGGAGTGACGGACGTGTTTTGGATACGTCAAATGGTACGAGAATTGTAGCCCATTGTAAACTCCGTGCCACACTTTTGTTCGCGGCGCGAACGAGTCGCGGGCAATTAACAGGGATTTATAGGCAGTAAAACTGTTTTGATCGAGATCGAGTGGAGAGCGGTTTTAATGGACAGATCGTTCTCATGCGAACGCTTGGGAATTGTTCCCATGAAGAAAATGGCACGCAGGATATGGAACGCGGACGCGATACAGGCTAAAGAGATGATTAATGCTCCATTAAATATTTATCTATTATGACTATCCTATAAATAATAATCTCATATATAATTATCTCATAAATAGTACAGTTGCCGGTTATAAATAATTCAAATCTAATAATCTATCCATCTATTCTCACTCGGTACAAATCTAATCACTATACGGTTTCAGCTAATAAACTTTACCCGTATTATTTTTTGTAATCGTTCTAATCATGGCGCAATTACTTTCGTTGTTACGTACATTATCATATCCTTTTGCGTTTATTGTTTTGCGTTATCTTGTCATGTGTATAATTATATCTCGGTTGCAGTATCCTAATACCATTACTGTCAGAGTTAATTACACGTTATTTTTATCAAGTTAACGTATCGAAATGCAAAAAACGCTGGAAAAATCTGTGCTGCCCGCCCTGCGGTTCGATCTTGCTGAAAGCAACGGAATCGGAATCATTTGTTACGCCTCGTATCGAGCGCGGGAGGGAACCTCTGTCCACATCGAGTGGCGCATTCATCGGCGTTGCATTTATCGAACATACGCTCATCCGCCATACGCGCGTACGCTGGATTCGGTGCGAGTTCCGTCTCGTTTGCGAAATACACGTCGCTCGCTAAATGTAACCGAAAATCGAAGATCAAGAGTGGCGCGCGCGCCGCGCGCCGCCGCGCCGATATTTGTTCGACCACGCGCTCGTTCAATGCACACGCGAGTAGCACGCTTGGGTTACGCGATGATTCCAGAACTCCTTTCGCGGATTCGCTTCGAATATATTGCATTCGATTTCGAATCTTTCTCTCATCCATATACATACAAACACGCACACACACATTTCTCTCTCTCTCTCTCGTCCGTGCTTTTTCAAATAATCACGCTTTCAAAGGCGCACGTGCATACGCCGCGCGCGAACAGATCGACTATTCGCGGATAGCCTCGTTGGAAATGTTACGCACACCGTTGGAAAATCGCCATTCTCTTTGTCTTGTTTTTCCCTCCTATTTTTCCCGACGCAAAGCACAGCGCGGAAAATAAAGGGAGAACCAAAAAAAATGCTTAGTGGGTATTATGAGCAAGCTCGAGTTACGACTACCGTTGCGTACTAGGTATATCGTGTTCGTTACCCGAAATACCCCGTGCACGTCGACGGGATTGTGGATCGAATCGCAAAGCACCGAAAGTACCACGCAATAGTCGCTGATTGCGTAATACAGGAAATTGCAGAAGGCGATTTTTCTTTGACTGTAACCTCGTAATTTTTTTTGCGCGCTCTTCACTTTTATAAATTTATTTATGTATTGCGCCATTTAATTACAAGAATTAATTACAAGAAGAACCCGTAAAGAATACCTCTTTTTTGAATAGTTTTGTTTAACACGAAATTTGAAAACAATTACGTTCTTTTTTCGAAAATTTAATATTACCAATCAATTGGTCAGACAATTTTACATTGAGAATCACATTTTGCTTTAATTTTGCTTTTTATTTTAAGAAGATATAAAACTTTAAAAAAATTCACTTGGTGCGAATTAGCACCCAAATGGCCTTTACGGGTTAATGTAGAAAAAAATTTTTTTCTCTCTTTTTTCAATAATTTTTGATAAATTAAATTTCATGAAATTTAAATAAAACGGAAAGATAATATATACACAATTGAAATGCATAGGCAGGAAACATCGTGAGCTACCCATTCTAATTTAATTTGTGGAAATACGATATTATAAATTTTATAATAATCAGAAATACATTCGCAAAATATTGAATAATCTGCAATATTCACCAATTATCTAGTTTTATCATAAATAATAATTGTTATAAAAGATAATTAATTTGTCTGTTCATACTCGGTTCTTTTTGAAAAATTTTAATTCGTTAATTTAATTTCTCTCTAAAAATTTGATTCCAATTATCGAAATATAGTCCTCGTTGTAACGAGAGCGACTACTATACGATAAACATATAACGCGTCAGTCATACGCGACGGTTACACAAGATCTATCATTCTTCCGCGTCTAGTCACACTAAATGCACGAGGGAAAAAAGGCGCGCCGCACGTGCTCTATCTTTTACGAGCGCGTTTCTCTTGTTTTACAACTGCGATTATCGCGACACGAGCGTGTGCGGGTTTGTGCGAGAAGTGTATCAAATAATATCTCATATAAATTTCTGCCGAGAACGCGTGACATTTTCATCTCGGCGGGCAGACGTTCCGCTCATATTTACGACGCAGCTTGGCCTGCTTTCGGATTCTCGCAATTAAAAATGTCTCTTCTATTTCAGGATGCGATCACGTCGAATGCGGATGTCATAAGAGGTATATAGGCTGATTATAGGAATCTATTAGATAAATTCTTGATGAGGAAAGAAGAAAACGAGAAAGAGAGAATTGGGAAGAAGAGCTATAATTTTTCATTTAAATCGTCAGCTTTAAAAACTGGTTTATGCGATTAGGAGCGTCGTCTACGTAATGTCGACACGTAATGTGACAATAAATTCTAATACTGCTCGTTAATCCCGTGTTGCTGTGATAAGCGAATTATATATAGCCCGACATGTTCGTCGGGCATCGATAAGAAACGGATGACATTCTCGAATATATATGGTTGCTGTGACATTTCAAAATTAATAAAACGATTTAAAATTACCGGTAGGCAGGCATTTCACATCTTTTGCATTAAATGAAAAAAAAATGCAAGAAAAGAATCTTAGAGATGTCAGATACGTTCAGAGTTTTCATCGGTGAAAGTTACTATTTATTATAAAAATGTTAGATATAAATGTATATAACATCAATAATACTAATATTTAATATTAATTGCACAAATGATATTATACTAAATATCAGTTGTGTATGTGTGTAGGTATGTGTGTATGCTGAAAATAATCATTTATTTTCAAACTTATAAGCTGCGCTTTACGAAGATTTATACGATTTCATATGGGTTAGATTTGTGCATCGGGCGTATGTAATATCTCAATATGCATATCAGGACGTTATGCGGGCGGCAAACATGTACGTGCAATTAGAAAATAAATCTAATCCCGGAGTTTATCGCTCTACGGAAACTTCGGGCGACCGAACTCGCGCGATTGTGATATTATTGCCGGCGCACAATGCAGGCACGATATAATCTCGGCCAGAAATTAACGTAATCACACGCGTCCAATAATTTCCGGATCGTGTCTTCTCTTCCCGTTCGTCGCTTGACAAACAACCGATTGAGGGATTAAATTTCCGCGCGCGCAACTCAGAATTAGACGATAACTCAGCTCGACGTATCGCCAGGATTAACGTGCGTCGCTGAGCAATATCGCTACTGAAACAGCAATTGAAAACATAAGCAATTTGCACGTAACAAGCCGATAGATTAAAAGCCATTTTGCTAATAATAAAAAGAAGACTGTAATCTGAATTGTACCTTTTAATTAATTTACTTATAGGTTAGCTTGAGTTTCTGAATATTATTATAAACAAATTCAGAATGATTATTCGTAGTATTGTATATTACTTTATTAGAAACGTAACGATTGCCAGACGTATAAAAAAGAGGTGTGCTGAAAATTTCACGGTTATCATTTTTTTTATAGCTTTAATATAATGTAGCCGTTCAATACTCTTGATATTCTTTTACATCGCCATAGAAAATTATCCCATATTTAAGAGGATACATCGCAAATAATAATTTTTAACGTAACCATTTATATGATTCTCTACTGGCGAGCGCTCATTTACCAGCGTACTTGCCTCTTAATTAATTTTCCTCTCAATAAAACATTCGAAAAGTCTGGAGACAGACACATTTGGAATACCGTTCGTCAAATTGGCGCAAAGAACAAAATCATGATCGCCCCTAATTGACGATGGCGTATATGCACGGCGTGACTTTGAACTGGTAGGATCGGTATTAAAATCAGTCGATTCAACATTTTCCAAGAGCAGCGCTACGCCGCCCTGTCAGACCAGTTTAATATCCGGTAGCATTTAAATCTCAGAGGAAAATGCTTTCCCCAAGTAAACCATTGACCCTTTTTCAAGATATCTCTTTCTCGCTTTCTCTTTCCTCACACAACTCCGTGTTTCTTCTTATTTTCCTCCTTCGCTTCGCATTCAACTGCGTATATATAAGCATAAATATCGTCATCGAAAATATAAAAGGATATACAGAAGTTCGTCTCCGTTTGTCGTCAGTTTCGTTATCATTTCTAAATAAGAGTTTATTTCATTGAAGGCTGTGCGAGCTCTCGGTTATATCCAAGCAGTTATCGTATTTCCTCTGACTCTCTTAATTTTTCCGTAATATAACGAGTTTAAATGATATAACTTCTTAAAGCGCCGTAAAGTAGCAGTAAAATTAATTAACTTCATTAGAGCGCTAATTAACTTCTACTTAATTATGTCTCAAGTTACGAAACGTGAGATATATGCTACGAGAATAATTGACAATAAAATAAATCGTACATGAAATACGCACATAAAACACATGTAAGTTGTACAAAATAATTTCGATGGGATAGAGAAATTGAGGAAAAATTTCCAACTTTGTTTTCTTCTCTCACCGGTCTCGTATTACATCGTCCTCCGCGCGCGGTTGCAGGTTGAAAATTCTCGTCACAATTTTCATCACAATAAGCCGCTGATATCCCACGGTGTCGGATATCAAGATCTACAACGACGCCGCCGGCGTACAAGCATTTTCCGTCCAAGTTTTAATGACAGTCACCGTGAAATTCGGTCGGTGCGGAACAGCCGTTCGTTTCCCGGGCTCGGTGTTCGCTCCTGGGCGTTTTGGAAATTAAATTAGATCCACGCACGGCGCTCACCATACGTTGCCAACTCGACCTCGGCCGAGTAACCGATATCGATATTATTCAACGATCACAAAATTATATATACCGCTGGTTAACTCTTTAAAGTATTATATTCTCCAAAAGGCAAGCGAGTAATATTATTTTATTTTGTGAGCCTGTTATTATATATTACGTATTGCCAATTTTTTAAACCACTTATTCTTTCATAAATAAAACTTTAATTTTAATTAAAATAATTCATTTTAGATAAATATTATTCTACGAATTTATTATGCACATCGCTATTACTATTCAAGAGAAACTATAAAATAGTACATGTACATATATTTAGAGAATACATTATTCTATTCGTTAGATATTGATCTTTGCGTAAAAAAAAATACAGATAACGTTAACTATTTTTTCCGTCGACAATCAACGAGAGGCAACGTATGTAAATGTATTGATGAAGAAAGTGCATGGAAAGCACGAGCCGATAACAGTAAAAGCCAGAGCCTATACCGGCCATTGGACTATGCGGGAGATCCATTAATCTAATTAAACTGATTCACAGTCCTCCGTTTTCGGCGAGTAGTGCCCACCGGGAACGAAGAGCGAGTCGATCAGCGTAACGGTCCATTTGCTAATGCGAAAGAGTTCGATTTTCCGAAGGCAGGCATCGCGTGTCCGTACCTTGTAGCTACTCAATGTTAGCGTCCTATAAATCAGATCGGGAAGGGAATTCCATATCTATTCCGCAACGTGCGCGTTGTTAATCCTTGACGAGAACGCGGAGGATCATATCTTGCAATTTAATTTCCTTAGTTGAAATCCTCGTGCAGGTAATGTAACGGCAATTATCAACATTGCGAATTTTCTTCGTTCTTTTCCTACCGAGTCGATCGATCTCGAAGCTCGAAAGACGTACACACATACGTGGAGGTGACGAGCGTCGGCTTCCGGGACTCGACGCTCGGCCCCGTTTGCGTTTACATATGTATATGCAGGTCGGACTTGAATGCGCGGGCCCGCATGAATGCATCACGCGGACGTTGCATTGCGGGGTGGCACACGTGCAGAGCGCGACCGCAAACGCGCGCGTTCGACGTGAGATATCTCGATAATTAATCGGCGAGCGCGGCGGTGGCGGCGGTGGCGCGTGCGTGTGTGTGCACGTGCGGAGCGAGGCACGGATCGATGAGCGCTCGCGTCTCCCTTTCTGCGGAACAATTGCGTATCGCAGCCGTGAAATAGCGTATTCGAGCATCATTCGAGAACCGCGTCCCGATGCCGTCTCATTGCCAATTACACAATCGCGCGCGCGTGGGAGGCAGAAGAACGTATGTTCAATTCACACTTCTCGGAGAGAATCTGCGAAGCTGCAAAACCGCGAATAACTTTCAATAAATTCAATAAAGATAAATTTGATTACAGAGAATATGAATAAAATATAGTCTCTTTCACTGCCATTCCTTTTTTGTTTCTATGCTTTAAATATACAGACTATAAAACGAAATTAAAGATAAAATAAATTAAGTTACAGAGATTCATCTTTTCTTTACCTCTACAATCCTTTAATAAACAAAAATACATTAACACTTTTCAACTCCCTACCGTATTTCTTGAGAATATAATATAAAGGAATGACGAATATATATTTTCCAATTGATAGGTGAATAAAAATTTGTATTACATACTCGAAATAAAGAGAAATATCTCTAACAGCTTTTTTAACAACAAATCGCAGCGGCGCTGAATATAATTCATTTGAGCGTGCTCAACCAAATGCCAAATACACGAGCGGGCGATTACATAAAATTCCGCCGAAAATGTCGTGCAGTTTTACAACATCATGCGTAACGACAAGTACGGATGTTACGCACGAAATGATGCGCGCGATTTGTTCCATCCGACGAAAATAAATTAAAATCGCAACCCTTCCGAGTTGTTGCGCGAAGTTACACGAAACTGTCATTTGCCACCGCTTGAAAATTCGGCCGAAACGAACTTTTATGCGCGGCATGGCGCCATTTTCCACTCGATTTATAAATTGCGAAACGGGAGAGCGGTATCGCCGTGAAGGGCTCCACGCTACGCGATCGCTTGCCAATTCCAATAAGACTCGGCAACTGGATTTTCATAAAAAAGTTCGGCTCCGCCAGCGGCGGCAATCGCGCGGCATCCGGCTCGCGAAAAATGCGAGGAAAAAGGTGGCCGAATAATTTCCGCGCGGAACTTTCGGGTATCCCGATATTACGGGAATATACGAAATTTTTCGGTCGTTCGTTACCCGGCAAACGCGATTTGAAAGAAGTGAAAAGAATGAAAAAAGACTTGGACATGCGTTGCTGTCCAAGCCAAAAAGAGTATATCTTAATATTTCATTACCTGATGGCAATATTAAAAAAGAAATTTATTTCCGCTATTTTTAGGGATTTGCTAAGAAAATTTCTTCATTTCAAAAGTATGTGTTCTAGATTTATTCTTGTACATAAAAATGTATGCTTCTTTTAATACAAGATTCATTTTAAAAAGTGGAAAGATGCATTTAAAAAAATATATTTTTTTATCAAGATCCTCTGCTAAACAAATATTTATTTTGGATGATGACTCGTTATACAAGATACAAATTTGGCTACCCGAGTTCCCGTCAATTTCCTGCTTGAGCAAATATTTGCTTTGCATGAGAAAAACAGCGCGATACTTGAAGATGCAAAGCAATCCTTTATTTCCTGCACGCCCGCACGTGTGGATGATACATTAGACTTGATAATACGAACCCGAGAAGAGAGAGTCCCACGCGGTGTGATCACATTATGGTCGACGTTTCCATTAACGTACGCTCGCCCACGACAAAAGTATATCAAATGTTCCACGACTTGGAATTTGTAGATCGCGCCACAAATGTATGCTAATGCAAGTCTTGGTATTAACATTTAAATTCAGATACGCCGACACCTGTGTGTTATTGTATACATGCGAAACACACGCGGTAGCAAATTTAAGAATGAGAACGTTATTGCGAAAGAGAACGACGAGTGACGAACATGGTCGTTGCGCTAATAAAACAGTTGAATTTAGGCAGTCGAGCTACAATAAACACACGCTTGACAGATCGGAATCGTCAATCTTATTTTGTCGGTCGCTCTTTCATCCCTCCTTTTTTCTGACAGAAGAAACTTAGTCTTCCGCTGCTATTTTTATCATACACCTACATTTTTTTAAGGGATTTTGAAATACGAAGACGTCCGGAGATACGTTAGACGTGGTAAATAAATAAATCGGCCATTCGTATTTCGACATCTTTATCTCTTAAACCATGGTCAATATTCTGCCGTTAAATTATGACTGATATTTCTATTACGTACAAGAATACTTACTTTTCAGTCGAGTGAAGAGGAGACATTTATAGCAGAATCTCATTATTTCTATAATATACTTATATTAAATGCTACTATTGACGCCGTTTACAAATTTATATCAAATAATATATCAAATCCATTATATTGCAAAATTATATTATATCACGATATCCGTAACTTATTTCAAGAAAGATGTTTCTTACAGCAAAGAAAATTTGCCTTATTATACAACAGAGCGCAATTATGGTTGGCAACTATATTATGCATGTCGAGTATATCCGACATTAACTCAAAGTTAAAATTTTACCTCTCGGCTTTCCTCTGCCGGCTATTCTACTTGCCGAACAGTCTCACGAAGAAATTTTCGAGGGCAATTCAACAAGACGCGGCCGCGAATAAAACGTGGTAGCGTTTGCTTTATAACGAGAGCAAGACGGGGAAATGAATCCTGCGAAATCGTCAAGTCCGGGTAAAGTTTTGCGTCGTCCAAAGTTCCTTGTCGTCGGCAGCTCGCGTGGCGCGAAGGTAAAATCTCGTAATTAACGCGGATGGAAGCAGGATCGAGGCAGTAAATCTGTCAGGCCGCGAGTAGAGAGTAACACCCCAAGTTTTTACTAGCTCGACGATGAAACGGTGCTTTGAGAAGCGAGCGTGGAGCGTCGCGAAATGGCAGTAAACGGCATAGTTCCGAAAATTTAGAGCTCGATGATTGCGTGACAATTAACTTCCCTAAAACCACGACGTTTGCTCTTCATTAAAAATTGTAATCGTCATGTCCCACGTCTGTGACAAACTTGAAACTTTCGATATCTTCTTAATAAAGGCGTAAAAAAGTTGACTTTTTTTGTTGTAAAATAAATACTAAATTAAAAACACAAGAAAAATTTTATAATTAAATTGTGACTTAGATTGACTTACTTGTTAGTCCAATTTATCTTTATGATTTTAATATTCACATTAAAGTTTAAAGTTATGTGTTATTTCTAAGGACATTTGTATAATAGACACTTAATAATTATTTAAGAAACACTAACGCACTAATTTAAAGCCAATATCCTTAAACGATCGTACTTTTAATTGCTCGATCTCAAACATCATATATTATACAATTTAAATGCTGAAATAACTTCTCTCATCTATTGTGAAACTTCGCGTTTTGCATTCTCGTATTTCACCTATGAATGGAATACCTGATTTCCGTGCGAAAACGATTTCCGCGAGATTGATTATCATCCGTTCGCAGCTCGACATTTGTGTGAAAAATAAATTGGACGAACGGCCAATAATAAATTAACGATCGGCCGATGACTTTCCGATGCATTTCGATGGTCATTTCGCGAGAGACGACCGGCCGTTGCGGCATAACATTATCGCTCTCGATAATGAGTGACGATAATCGAGTCTCGTCGCTGGCGGTGCCGGTGAATGCATTATTGTCGCGATTAAAACTGACCACGAATCGTCCGGAGGTTTCCGATCTCAGTGACAATGCTCTACATGATTTGGGTTCCATATGCAATATCACGAGTATACTCCGAATTGCTGTTTTTACAATTATGATTTGAACAGTTTAAAATTTAATATCAATGAGATTTGATGTGAGATTTCTCTCTTGTTCGCTTGTTTTAAAAAGAAATTAAATTAAAGCTTTATTTGTTTTAAAGCAACATTTGTTTTTGCGATGTTAAAGTCAATAAAATCGATAAAATCTATATTTGAATAATTTAACAAAATCCTAAAAAAATTATTACTCAGGAAATTAAAATAATTTTAATTTTTATCTGTGCTGTAATTTGATTAAACAAAATTATATAATAATTTTTAAACGTACATTGTCGATATTATAACAATATTTATGTTACAATAATATTTTACCATTTATTATTTTACATGAGAAAAAATATAGTAATCGTTAGGGGCATTATTACGAGTATTTATAGCACAAAGGGCTATGTGCTCCGAATAATTAATAATTTTCTCTCTCCTTCTCTTTCTTTCTCTTCATTTCTCTTTCTTTTTCAACGAAATTGTCTTCGTAATGGCAGAGTGGAGATACTGGTAGTAACGATCGTCGTGACGTTCGTGTGTGGCGTGTGGATAATTCGATTGATTTATCCATGGCGTCGTCACCCGATAGCGCATGGCGCAATATAACACAGCCGATGACACGAAAACACCGGAAGCCCCGGACTCGATCATGCGAATTAGGCGCCGGCGATAATCGCACGCGACCGCGTCGCATTAACATATATATCGGTCGTTTATTTTGAAATCGACGCGGCGAGTGAAATTTCCGTAACGCGGGAATTTAATTTACGGTTACAAATCGGAGGTGCATGTAGCATTTACGTAAAAGCTTTGATTTATGCCACTTACACAAATTATTGTTCGCACTTTTAATCAATGCCAGGCGTTGTGATTTGCTGTATGAACTTGACGTCATTTTCTGTGAAAATTTATAAAATAAAATATCTAAATAGTAGAAGGAGGAAACGTCATCACGTGAAAAAAATTCGAGGATATTTTATTTCTATTGAAAATTAAACACGCGACTGAAAGTTAAACATGATTTACAGCTCAGACCACCCTGTATAGCTGAGCTGGCGGGTTGTCTAATAGGCGGAGAGGGAGACATAGACGCAGACGGAACATTTATTATGCTCCAGGACATTAGTCCCTTCCCGAGCAACACGAGAATTGTACATTAATTAAGCAGTAATTGGAGAGGGAAGTCAAGATGGAAGCAAAATGTTCATTACGTGTTTGCGCGAGAGAAGATTGAAAATAAAATATACTTAAGGTGAAATAAAATTCTAATATTAACCCCTGACTCTATCACAAACTAGATGTACAATTTGATTTCCTATATATGATTACAGCAATACAGCTAAAATTATTAATTCCAATAATAATCGAATAAATATATTGTGCGTGTCACGGTCGAATTTACCCGCAGAGGTGTAGAGGTCTCCGCTTTTGAGTGGTGAATTTTTGGTAGTTTAATCAAGTTCTGCGGTTTTTATCATTTTATCATCGGCACCGGCGGTTGCATTTATTTTCTTTGATAACACGCGGGGCAGGTTTTGAATAAACAACGCGATATTAATACACGCGATTCCATCAATATCGTGCATAAATGGCGCGTTAACCGCGCGGCGGAAGCATTTCGCGAATGTTATATATATTTCGCAAAAACGGCGCAAACGACCGATAGGATAATTTTTAACACCCCACTTGATGTATCGTGCGCGCGCACCGCATGCAAGCGGCCGCGCGTAACAGTAAAGCAAGATGTTAATAAATGATCGGCTTTTCCGCGAGACTCGCGCGATATCGCGCCGGGGCGCGGCGGCTGATTCGGAGGGGAGGGGGCGAAAAAAAACTGCAGCAACGAGCAACACCGCGGCCGTCACACGGCGATGCAAAATTGGGAAAAAAAACACACAGCACGCGCGACACAATCATATCACGGCGCGTCGGCCAGTATAATGAAGTCGCATAAGTTACAATCAAGCATTTTACAAACGCGCCACCGTTTTCGACGCTTGTTAGTTATCGCTAGCACGCGCTAAACCGCTCGGTATTCACCCCGTGTCCACACGGGGATGTAATTTATACACGGTTAATACCTTTCTCTCTCTTTCTCTCTCTTTTTGCTGTCGCATATATTCTTGTTTGTACGTGGTAGGTACTGATTTTGTATAGTAACAAACGATTTTTCGTCGCGGCCGTAAACCGCGCGCGATGCATTATCTCCGGCGATTTCTCGTTTTTAATTGTACTCGTTCATGGGCCGGACCGGGCCGGACCGGATGTGACTGGGCTGGTATAAAATAGAATTGGAAAAATCGCGAAAAATCGACGATTTTAATTTCTGATTCGCGAACCTCGCTCCGCGCGTCTGTCGTCGTTTTGCAATTTGCGAATAATATGCCGTAAATGAATCCGAAATACAAACGGAAAGATTAATGCGCCCGCTTTCAAGAGCAAAATTCATATCAACGAATATATCGCTTATGTACATAACATTGTTTTAACGCGCCGCAAATGTGCTAATTTCCACCGAGGAAAAATTCGCAAAGAATTCCGCGATTTAAAAATCACCTTGCTAAATATCTCGCACATGTATCGTGTTGGAATATCTTTTGTTGAAAAAAAAAAGAGGGAGGATAACATCTCTTGAATTTCGAAACAGGAATATGAGAAAATGCAAAGATCTTAAAATATGGCTGGTCCAACATCCAAACGAGTATACAAACGCCGAGCGGCGAAGGACGAGGCAACACCTGGATCCTTCTTTTTCACTTTCAGTAAAAACAGATCGGAGCAGAGCCCCCGAAGAGGGCGTAAACACTCGCTCGTTAGACTTGACGGAAGGAAATATCTCCGAGGCGGAGGATCGCGCGCGCGGCGGAAGTAACAAAATTACCTTGCCGATGATTAAATGCACTTAATCGCCGGGGCAAATTTAGCTTACTAATAATTCCCAAAGGGAGAACTTGCGCTCTCCTGTGTACCTTATCCGCGCGCCGCGCCGGTCGGTGGTAACAACGAAAGGAAAGGCAAATAAGAAAAGGAGATAAAGGGCGATGATTACTTACAACTCTCGTTCCGGTACTCTTTCTCTCTACCTTCCTACATCTCTCTTTCTTTGTCTTTCTCTCTCATTCTATGTCTCTGACCCTGTCTCTCTTGGCAGTCACTTACCTGAAACAACAAGGAATAAATGAAATTAGATTTTCAATTATCCGCCCGCGCGACCAGGCTAATTGGGCGCAACAAGAAGAAAGAAAATGAGAAAACAATCGCTCGACGCTCTACCGCTAATTAGTCGATGAGATCCTCCGCGCTTGTGAGAAACTGGGCTAAAATTTACAATCGCCCGACCGATGCTACGCAATTACATTAGGCGGCCATTGTCTGGGCGAAATACCGTATCGCTCGCTTGGTACACCCTGAAATGCAGGCGGGAGAGTAAGGTGGATCATGTTTGCAACCTGATTATTACGAGATACGGTACATGATATACCGCGAATGAAATCGCGCATCTTCCGAGGGATTTTCAAAGAGGAAAGCGAGCAGCAAGTAAAGGCAAGAAAATCTAACGATATATAAAACACGCGGATGACTAACCTGACAATGCAAATACAGTTCAAAGAACTTAATTACGGAGGACAGAACAACGACGGCTCCGGAGAAGTTTCCCCAGAGGAAACGAGAAAGGGAATGGTGGCGGAAGGAAAGAGCGTGTCGCGAGACGTCTGAAAGAATATTTGAACGTGAATACGTTTAAAGGGAAGCCTTTCAGCGGCGTAATAGCTCATTTCCGATACGCACTCTGCGGTAAACGTTAAGCGTGTTCGCGGTATTTCGCTTGGACGGTCGGCCGAGAGCAGCGTAAATAGCGGTTTTTCCATTAACATTGGTCTCGCAATCTAGATCTGCCTGGCAGCAGTCTCAAAGCCCTCATGGAAAATGATAAGTAACTGCCGTCGCTGCTTGTGCAAAATTCAACTTCCGCCGCGCTGTTTAGCTTTACAAGAAGCTCGATAAGCACCGCATCCGCTTCTCCGGTTAACAAAACGCGTATTGACGAGAGAATTCTCGTACACACAAAATGCCTTCTAAGTTACTTTTTGCCTACTACAAACCGCAAGTATGACAAAATAATGATTCAATAATAATAATTTAAAGTAATAATTTTTTAATATTTTACGAAATAAATATCATATCGGCCTAGATTGAAATTATTGTTAGTTACACGCTCACCTTTCAATGCGTTCCTCCTTATAAATATTAGCGTATTACGATAAATATTATCATAGTCTTAGAGTTTAGACGGTAAGACACCCGCCTCGAATAGGATCGGAAGGTTCCAGCCAGGTTTAAAATTTCGAATGGGATATTTTTTGCAATAAATTCTTTACAGATTTAGAATGCTTGTAGCATCCTCCTTGAATTGACGATCAATTTAATTTGATAATATTTCAGCTTTAGATTATGATTGCGCTCTTAAAAACCGGCAGTAATGGCGCGCAGTTTATTGTAGCTGGAAGTTAAAAATTAAAAATATGTATTGTATTTTGAGCACAACATCTAGTCTCGGCGTTTCCTCTTCGTTTATTAAATAAATATCATATATTCCAGCAGTAATCCTGTCTTCATTTTTATATAAACGTATATTGTTTTAACATTTTTATTTACACAGATTTGGCACATTTAATTTCATTAATTGAAATATTTTTTGTCAACAGATCGAAAGTTCTGAAAATCGGCGATCTATTGAATTAAACTGTAAATTAATAATTCTCGGTGAAAAAGAAAAAAAGAGAAAAAAAGAGAAATATAACTCGGCAAATACAATAGAAAGTTTTGAAGTTCGATCGAACGATTATGCAATTTATGATTTTTGTCGCGTAACCGCGTCGGAGAAAGAGCGCATTGTTAGAAAGTGCACTAACTCGGTGACAGGTACAAAATAGTACCCTCGCAATCGACTAATGCACCTCCCAGCGATCGAGTTTCTCCTTTTATTACGCAACACTAGCGCAAATCTCTTTTGCAAACAACTATGAAATTTGAACAATTTAATTACAAACAAAATATAAGGTTTCCTATAATTACGAGAGAATCTGAAACAGCTGCGCAGACGGGATCGTTAAATCACTGGATTGACGTCCATCACAATAATCGGACGTACGGACGCTGGATGATGTTAATTAATTAGCGAAATAATGAGCGAGCACTGATCAATCTCCCTCTCTCTCTCTCTCTCTCTCCGTGTTATTAAATATTTTCTCGCTCGATTAAACGGGCCTGCCGCGCCGCCGGCCTGACCGTTCGCCAAACTTCCGTTATACCCCGGGAACTAACTCCGATAACGGTTGAAAGTCCTTCGAGGAATCGTAAAGCCAAAATGCGAGACGAATTAGCGCTCTACATTACATAAACGTCTCTCGTCCGCGCTTTCAGCACAATTACTTTGACAGTTTTAATCTAAAACTCGATCCCCTAAGCTTTCATTAGCATTTCGCGTTTAAACTCACCAACTCTCATCGCATCATATATATTCGTGTTTATACCAAGTTACTACAAATTTTCAACTTTCTAAACTAACCGTACTTTTATAGTTAACTAACTTGCGCAATTTGTTGTTTGATGCGCGTTTAATGCTCATGTATACAGTTATATAATTGTATTGAACTGATATTCTCCGTTATTATACACTTGCGTTTATCACTACCTTTTTGTTTTGTATCGCGCGCGTATCTGTCAATATACAAATATAATTATTTTCTGTAGCTCATTCCAGGAGCGAAATAAGTTACTACCGCTCATTATACAATCCGTCTAATAGGCAAATAAGAAATCAAATGGCCGCATTTATCATCAGCTATTCGATGACTTTAGAGTTTAACGCTTACTCCAATTACGATCCGTCGATAGGATAAACAACTCGGACCGCTATGTGTACCGCTAAACGCGAACGGAGAATGCAAATTATTACGAAACGAAAATGCGCTCAGCTGGTTACATTGACAAATACTGCAGGAGCTGCCGGCCGCGTGCTCGAGCCAGAACGTGCACGAGCGGAGAATTCGTCGGCGCGACTCTCTCGCGGCGAGACGCAAATTACGCTCGACAGACGCGCGCGCGCACGTTCATAACATCACGAGAGATGCACTAATTAGAGGAACAATAAGTTCCACCGTCGCCGCCGCAGTATTCACTCGCGGACTTCATCCCGCAGCCGGAGCACAATGTACCACTGCGTTGTTCGTAATCAACAATGTTGTACCTTACGCAAGAGCCATTATATTTATCGCGCGCGCGCGCCCGCGCTTATGCAACGCTTTTGCCTTCCGCGTATTGTATACGGTGCATTGTGTCACGGTGGTCAAACAAATGCGCGTGTTAACGCCGTTCATCGAGCAGGAACTGCACGCCGTTTGCAATAAGCTGAAATCCTCAAACTGTGCTCAGGAATTGTGCGCGAGGTGATGAAATATAATAATTTTGCAAAGACTTGCGTGAAATCCGCTGAATTTCATGTAGTCATGCATTTATTTAATTTACCTTAATTTACTTTTTTTATAACAAAAGTTTAATTACGTTTACGCACATAAAACTTTTGTATTTATTATTTTATTAGAAGCCTATTCGCTTTCATCAAGGATTTATTAAATTATTGAGCCTTTCAATATTTTCCGTCCCACATGTATATGTACTGCTAATTTATAACTAATAAATTAATTATGAAAAGAATATTACAGGTGCAAACGAAGAGGAATGTTAAAGTGCACGCGTACATGAGAATGTTATCGCGAAAGATATTAACACAGTCCATATATGAGAAAAGCTGAAGATAAAATCTGGGAGAATTAATTCCTTCCACATTGTAGCAACTTGAAAGTGCTGATATGCTGGTTGCATACCGATGCACTCGCGATGGCGCAAGGGGCGCGCATAAATATGTGCGAATTACGCATACGAATGAATTTATATCATCATATACCACGTATGCAAATGCAACACGTTCGCCGCGTGCAATATGCAGAGGACGGTAACAAGCGTATTTCGAATCAGCATGTGCGCGCATGATAAAGATTTAAACTTAAATCTTGAACTTTACGCAAAGGACGCGAGCGCGCGCGCGCGCGTGTTGCTCAAATATTCTCTGTCTGCAACATATTTTTGCTGGCACACTCGAGAACAGCATAGATTTATAACGTAAAGATTTAAAAAGCGCTCACAGATTTTATGTTTTATTTACGCAAATGATTTAAATATCAAGCATCAACAGAATAAACCACAATCTTTTTTCCCAGCTCAACTTTGCAAAGTGTTTGTCAGCTAAATTGACCGTCCGCGTCGCGTTTTCCGCGGCTTATTTCTTTTTTTTTTTTTTCTTATCGCTTGCACAATATCAATTCTCACGATGCGCGATTACGTAACGCCTTTTTGTGGCCATCGCCGGTGGCGCAACCGCCGCATTATGAATAATACATAAACGTTCAAAGCTTACGTCGCGTCGGTCTGTTGACGATTCGGTAACACGGGACGAAAAGCTCAGCGCAAACTCTGCGTCTTTGCAGCTTTCTTATCTAAGGTGCGGCTCCGCGGACTTCGCCGCGAAGTACGAAACATTTATTCCGCCGATTATGCGGCGACGGCGGCGGGAGATAACAACTCGCGCTGTGTCAGACGGACGGAGAGACGTTATCTGTGCTCGCTGTGCAAAACAACGTCTATAGGATGATGCCCCGTTCCCACGTGTCGCGGTTTCTTTCCGGAGACTATGACAGGTCTCTCCGCGTAGTTACCCGGTGTCGCGCGATGTCTTATCGATCGACATTGAGTTGCCCGATCGTAAATTGACAGAAATTCAATTGCAAAGTGATGAGTAAAGTGACGGGTGGCGGCAACTATTATCTGATTCCGCGGCTGCGCAAAACAATTAGCTTTTCGTGGAGTGTTCAGTGGTGTTTAATGTTTATTAGAAAGGTACAATAATGTTAAAGAAATAATTTACTGTCGAATAAATAAATGGTTTTTCTTTCGGCTAATAATTTACATTAAATTTACATGAAAAAGAAAAAAAAAATTTTTCTCGAAATTAAAAATAAATGTGTATGTATGTGTATACATACGTCATGCTCAAGCTTGTTCATACAAAAGAATTTTACCGGATACACGACGGAATTTCTCGTCCTCATGATGAGAATATTATTGTCAGAAAATGTATTAGGCGGGAATGTAAGGCGCGTTGAAAATTTCTTTCCGATATCGGAGAGCCGGCGCATTATAAGGCTACACGTAAGAGGATTATTTTTATATCACCCACAAAGAGAGAGAGAGAGAGAGAGAGAGAGAGAGAGAGGGAGGGAGGGAGGCGAATACACTCGCGAGAAATCGCGTCGAGCGAGTGTTTCCGAACAAATAAATAACAGATTCAACGAATCGCGCGTCGATAAACCTGAAACGCGCCATGGATGAAGTGTGTATCTATGTATATATCTATATACATGTATACAAGGGAGGACCAAAAAGAAAACAGCGCTATCTCACGTGACTGGAAATGTTAAAGTAATGTTCCGGAATTCTTTTCGAGACCAAGTCATCGATCGCACCTCGTCAAACTGGAACGCGATATCAGACTGATAACAGACAGTGGAATAGATTATTGCAATTGCATCTATAATAACATACAAAATCCCGCCACCATTGCGTTTGGACCGAATTATTATTGAATATTTATGCGTGCATGTGTTTGCGACACAAATTTTATTAATCTAAATAATAATCCGTTTATTCAGAGAGAATTATTAATCTTATATTATAATGCAATAATTATGTGATCTACGTATTAATGACGATAATCAAGTATAATAGTAATATCGATAATTATTATAATCCCAAATTATGAATAAATACATAGTATTATAAACCGCTTTGTATTACAAAATGTTATATATAATTGAAATTCTGTTGGCAAATTTTAGAAAGCCGTTTTTGGTTGTCGGCATTTTCAGTCGACGAGAACAATTTTCCGCTTATAAATGCATCCAGTCTCTCGCTTTAATATTCGCGCGGAGTTAAGGACTTTCAGCCGTTTCAATTGCATATTAAATCCCATTGAGATAAATGATCACCGAAGGAGCGCGATTACCCACCGAAGCGAACTACTAACCATTCGACAAGTCAATTTGTTTCGATGTACGGAAAGATATGTACGTGAAATTTCATAAATGTATCTTCTCTCCAAAATAAAATAACATTTTACGTAGTAAAAATAATAATTGTTTATTTGATCAGGATATGCATTGAAAATAGTTTGTTTGGTGCATTAGTACATTGCTCAATTTTCATCCGATATAAAAGTATTATGTAACTAATTAAAAACACACAATTAATAAAAACAACAAATCATTTTTCACTTCGTGCAATCCAGTAACAAAAAAAAATAAATCGGTTAACTAGTCAATTAACTTAAAAAAGCTTTCGAAAATATCAGCTTTTAAAAGTAACAGCGATGTAATTAGGCAATTTTGCGTGTTGTGTTATCAAGAGATGCGATCTGTTATTGAGAGACAAAAATACAGTGTACTAGACTATATCCCATTTAACGCCGGCAAATAGAGAGATTGCTGCCGCCGCTTTTTCAAAAACCTCTCAATTATGCGCGGCGCATAGCAGTGTCATTTTGAACGCGCGAAATGCGGGGTTTCGTTAATGTGCCACTTCTGCCGTTTTTTGTTAAACCTACGTTTCGATAAAAATTTCGATGTTAAAAACGAATTGTAAACGTAGCGAGAAACGGGAGTCCCATATTCCCTATAAAGACGGATAAATTTGCAGCAGCTAATATTCCCCGCTTTTGACTTCTTTACGCTTCCTCACCCTCAAGAACATGCAGTCGCTCTCGCTCGCTCTCAAAGGGATTTAATATCTGAGGGAGGGGGGAAGAGGCAAGGATGAACATTCACGAGAGGACTGGAGATTGCACGGTAATTCTTATTAATTGCACGTTAAATCCCGTAGAAATGGACCACTAGGCCATGGAGAAAGGCCATTATTTCGCGCCCGCGCGCACGCTCGTATTTGAGTGGCGGCAAATTATTCATAAAGAAGGAAACATTAATGGCGCTACTATTCCGACGAAGAGATTCTGTAACTGACGTATCTCACGACGTCATAATAAGCACAATACTTATTACGAGTCGAGATGTCGTCAAATTAATTATGATCCATTTATGTTTTAGACAATACATTCTCCAATAGTCGAATAATATCATAACTCTATTACAACTTCGTTCTTCGATAATCATGGCTATTATACGGTAATAAAAGTAATATTACTATGGAATAACAAAATTATATTATAAAACAGTCTGATTATAATACAGCGTAAAATTAATTAAAAAACGAGATAAATACAATTAATATAAATAAAATAGCCAAAAAATTTGAAAAATACAAAATATAATTTTATTATATGCAGTATAAAGCACTCTTTAATCTAATTTAGCGTAATTTATTATGTTATGTTTAAAAATAGTATTTAAAAATTTGTGAAATAAATTTATGGAACTGTTAAGTTTTTTCACAGCGTTACTCTCGCGCGCGTGCCACGTGAAAATAGCGCGTTTCTCGGTCAGTGCACTCTCCCCGTTCTCTTGAAGAAAATAGAAAAAGAAACGCAATTTTCACGTCGGGCATTCTTCTCTATCTTTAATACTCAGCGCCGGGAGATAGCTAGGAACGCTTCGTCGGTGCCACCGCGTACAGCGTTACCGGGAATTGCACGCAGGGAAAAGGAGTGAGAAAGAAGGGCCAAATGAGGGGGAGAAGGGGTTACGCCTCTCCCGGAAAGATTATCGTTAAAACCCTCGTCGAGGAGCGTCGAGAGCAACCGAAGGGAAGAATAAACCTGGACGTATCAGAGAACCGGATGGTGCAGCAAGGGCGCAACGC
Organism: Wasmannia auropunctata; assembly: GCF_000956235.1. Taxonomy (NCBI): domain Eukaryota; kingdom Metazoa; phylum Arthropoda; class Insecta; order Hymenoptera; family Formicidae; genus Wasmannia; species Wasmannia auropunctata. The sequence continues at coordinate 1,634,644 of NW_012026779.1, forward strand.
GGGTAAGCGCGGAAGGGAGACGGGCGGGGGGTGGGAGGAAGAAGGGAAATGCGCTGCAGCTGTACGGCACCCCCGTTTTATTTCATGCTCCGTTTCGCGCGGAAAATTACAGCGGCGCTCACGATTCCCTTTGAGAATGCATTTTAAACGGCTCAGAACGAACCGCAAATGACACTCGCGACTATACTTCTCTCGTCATGCTCCGACCTCTCGCCCCCGTTAAATTTCGTCTCGCTCTTCCTCCATAACACCCGGTCTCTCGAGGGCACCACGTGTTTTCTCAATATCCTCCTCTCTCGCCTTCTCTTGTCCAGTTTCTATCTCTCGCTTCTGCAATATCTATTCGTATTAATACGAAATGCGAGGAATGTCGGAGAAGAGCGCCGCCCTTCCTCGTGCCGTCATTTCGCGGTAAACTAGCGCCCATTGCCTATTTATGAAGATTATCGGTGGAAAGCTCTCGTTTCTCAGTACACCATTATTCATCAAGTAATCGCGTAATGTGGAACATTAATTTTTAATTTTACTTTGATGAAAACAATGAGTAGATATCCGCTGCTTATCCGCATCAATTTTGAAAAGAGAAAATGGCGGAATCGGCTCGAGAACTAATCGTTTTTGGGCTTGTATTCCGAGCTGCGTGTTTTGCTGAAAGCCACCCGCATTTATATTAAACGCCAGTAAATCCGTGCATTCGCAGCGCGATTATGACGTTTACGGGGATTTTCCATTAACGTAGTACCGCGCAATTCGGGCGGATAATGAAATTAATTCTACGTTACGTCCGCAAAAGAGTTGCTCGCTCGTGCGGAATATAATTATGTATCGTTTTAATTATACATTCCCGCTAATCCTTTTGCACGTCCGTTCGCCTGTAAAACGCAATCTACGGTTGGAAAACTCTAGCGTTGAAGAACGCGTTTAAACGCACGCAAGTATCTCTCCTGCCAGCGACAGCGTTAGTTTTACCTATTTGGGAAATGCTCCGCCGTATGCTTTGTGATCGTAATTTAAGGAATCGCGAAGCGGAAACGACGCTCGATTAAAATCTACGTTAAGAGCAAATTTATTTTCAATTCGTCGTTTCGACGATTCCCGTATGGTTGACGAAAATTCGAGCCGGGAGTTTCGCGGATATCGCGTGTGCACACGCTTGTTTATATGTGCGTTAGTTATTTCGGAGCTAGATTGCCGCCGATGCGCCCGTGTATACCCAACGTTCGCGTTTTCAACCGGGCCGGCGGCGACCAGCTCACGAATAGAGCAGATCATTTACGGGCGAGCGTGTGCTCGCGTTTCTGAATTTTACGCCGCGAATTGGTCCGGGCGATCGGAATTCATGAAATTCGTACAAGCGAGCCGGGTATCTGATAGGCAAACAACTCGGTTATTCGCGCACGCTGCGTTTTTATCGCGGATTGAACTTTGTGCAAGCCGCAATAATCGCGTCGGTCTGTGCTCCCCCTCCCTCCCACCCGTCGGATCGAGCAATCTGATTCGTTAAAATCATTTCGTAAATAATTCACGCGATATCAACTTTTGAAAGGCGATTAACGACCGCGCGTTAGAAATGGCGTTATCATCACATGAATAAAATATTTCGTTTGCATATGTTGCGTATATGTGACAGGGGCTATCTACAATATTTATGTATTTAAAACACTGTGAACTCAATTCCCTTAAACTATGTATCTCTCGCAAATCTTGTCGATTAATAAATTACTCCAAAAGCAAAAGAGAGAGACAAGTCAGAGAGAGAGAGAGAGAGAGACTGATAATTTTTATAAAACTAAAAATTTTATAAAATTACACTGAGATTAAAATATATTAAAATATATCATTATTGCTAAGAGGATAAACGTGAATTTCTGATGCAACAGTTAAATGCGTTACGGTTCTAGATAATTCTCGATTGCGGCTACGTCAAAATTCCGATTTTGCATATTGTTTGGATCAAGGACATAAATTTTGATATATACGTTACACAATTATAATTCACAAACTTCCGCAACGCATATTATAATTCAATCCGCTATCGATCAATACGCGGCCGCGCGCGATTGCTCGGCCGAGAAAATATTATTCCATAATTACGAGAATGTTTGAACACGTTACCGAGCTCATCGAAATATTAATCGCTTTTAGCTTATAGAATTTTATGATAGCAATAACCATGTCCGTCCTGCGAAAACAGCAACTTAATGAATCGCTAGTGAATTAATAATTTACGTTTGTATAAACACAATATAAAATGTAAGAATAAAAATAAATACAATAATAAAATGTAATAAAATTTTAATACAAAGCCTCGACAAATTGTGTAATCTACTAAAATTTTCGGTAAGCGTACTGTAAAAAATACAACACATTTTTATTGTGTAACATTTTTAATCGCAATGGTGTCTTATAAATACTTATTAAAATCTAACTTATAAGCTAACTGTAAATAATTGCTTTCGCAAAATTACAAGCAAGATTTCTTACAGAAAAATGTCGTAAACACACGAACGCACGATTAAAGTCAGCTAAAAGCAAATTCGTAGGAAATCGATTCGCGTCATTATCCTCCGTATTTACCCTCTCAAAAGTGAAACATGTACGTGCACGTGTCACGGAAGGTATCGCTTGATAAAAAGCTCGTTAGAATCGCGGCGCGTGTTATACACGGAGGATGAGAGCGGGAGGGACGTAGCCTTTCGTAAATAATAAGCGCCGCCTTAAAAGGTCCATTTACCGCGTTAAAGGCATGTAAATCTCCCCGGACAAGAGCGAGCGGGCGGGCGGGCGGGCAAACAGGGCGACGAGCAGCGAGAGAGGAAGAGAGAGCACACGCGCGCGCGTTCCCGGGATAACGGTAGATGGAAAACGCGCGCATTATGACGCCGTAAAGCCGCGGGAGTGCATTTTACGTGCGTTACGTCAAAATGCGGTTTCCTGCTGCCCGCCAGGGTTAATCTCGTTCAAGAGCGAGACGCGCTCTCTCTCGTTAACCGTCGTGCGAAGGAGGTCGCGAAAAATGGATTAGGCGGGAATGAGTGCCGTGTCGCGCCGCTTAACAAACGTCGAGAAAACTCGACGGGTGAAGGGGAGATCCTATTGCCGCGCGACGACAAGTCGTGTGGCCGTCTATCTTCTATTTGTAAGCCAAATGAATATCCCACTTTACACGACGACCCGGCGGGAATACACAATACGAAAGTGTATTTGGGTGCAAGTACAAATAAAGATAAAATAATTCGTGTTCTTGGAAAAAGAAGAATAATTATTAATAATAATATACACTTAGTATGTATCGATTCGCAAATACATCTTGTACTATTCGAATAAATTAGACCATCCAAGATCTATGAGACGCCGTATTTCAGCTGTAAGCGAGAATCTAACTGTCGTCTCGCGCGGAGGGAAAAGTTCGAGCGAGGAAGCGCGGTACATATGTTTTCAATTGCACCTCCCCCGATCAGAGTAAATTCGGACCGTCCCTCTCGCCTCCGCGTTCCAGCTCCTTCTCCCGGCTCTCCGTTCAAGTCGATGAGAACGACTCGCAGCGTCACCGTCGACGAGCTGTTTTCCTTCCGCGACGGAGTTTCTCGTTTAAAAAGTCCGCATCATACTTCTCCGGCGCAGCGGTGGCCCTCGCGCCTTGTATGTGTCGCGAGAAATTACACGCTCGCATTCTTCTCGGCTCGCGGACGTCCGCATCTCCGAATTCAATCTCGGGAATATGCTCTCGCTCCACTCGAAACTTTGTCCCGTCTCACTCCAATTTCCTTCGGAACCACTCTCCTCCCCTCCCTCTCCCCCGCGACCTCCGTGGAGGCACCCCTTTTTTCCACCCCTCGGAGGCGACAGCCCTCCGAACTTTTCTCAAACTCCGCGACGACGCTGCGGAAGGAGAGAGAGGTGTATTTATATACCGGGTCGCTCTCGCAGTCGCGAAACTTCTGGAGCACTGGCGCGACGGGGTAACACCGAATATCACCGGCAAACTTTAATATCGTTCCGTGGCCAGATCGGCCCGATCCAACTTTCGCGGATCTTCACGTGCTCTCGATCGTGCAGCGACGAGACGAGCTCGAATCCGAGTCGACGTCGAGAACGTTGGCTCGAGCGAGCACGTTACATCGAAGTTGCTCAAGAGAGATAAAATACAACCTTATTATATTTATTCTCTCCTTCAGTTTCATTTTATTCCGCAACTTACGGAAAGAGAGAGGACACGTTCTACCGATCTCGAAAACGTAAGTAATTTCAGAGCTGATTATTTCGATCAATTTTACGTTTTTCTACATCTTTTTCAAGTATAGATATATTTTTTTAACTCAAAACGCGAAAGAAATTGAAATGGAAAAAAAAAAGCTAAAACTGCTGAATCTTCGTTCCGCAGAATAAATTGTTACGTGGAATTATGGAGTGTTCAATGATGGAGACGTCGAGACGAGTGCATGTACTATCGTCGCGAGACATCGACTTTCGCCGACGAAATCAACGGAGCAAGAAGGCGACGACGGACGGCTGCGCGCCGCATCGCCGCCAATGCATCTCTCTGTCGGTGGCTATTAGCTCGCCGCGGTAGTCAGAACGAGCATTTGCTAGGGAATCGCGCGACCGGTAAGTACTTCCTGTCACCGGGGCTACCGACGCTCCTCCTCGTAATTTCCCGCGATTACATAACGACGAGTTTGGGCGACAGCCGCGGAGGAAATCTGCGTGGAAAGTGCGTTCATATCGTGCAAGAGATATCTTGTGCGCGAATTCAATATATCAATTCTCTCTCTCTCTCTCCTTTCTTCTTTCGAAGAAAGATTTTTACCGTATTGTACATAAAAAAAACTTTAAACAAATAATTGAATAATATTTAAAAAAAAGGATAGATATTTTATTCGTAAAAATAAATTTTCTGTACAAAAATAATGAAAGCATAAATAAATTATTATTAATTTTGTTGGTCGTAAAATAATTATTATATGTACATACTATCTTTCATTTTAACTAAACCGTGCATACTATCTTTCATTTTAACTAAAGATTTCCGTTCGATTTTGCACGCGAGCGAAGTCGCTCGCGAAGATGAGAAACAAGGTCAGCGTTCATTAATATGATCTAGCACAGATTACGAGAGGAGCGCCGGGGTCGATGGAGAGAGAGATCGATTGAATATTTCGTAGCCCGTCGCGCGTGCACGTACTGTTAACCGTAATCATAGCGACGACGGCGGCGGCCATGGGTAAAATCGAAACATCCATCATACCTGTCACCGGGCGTAAATGCAAGCAGCGAGCGGCGCAACGACTCATTCCTCTCCACGACCGGGGAGCTTCGCTCGTCGAATGTAAATGGAGTCGTCGAGGCGAGATGCGAGGCGAGGCGAGGAGCATCGCGATCGAGAGGCGAAAGGATACTGAATCGGTGCTGAATCGGCCCTTTGTGCGAAACAAGTCAGCCACCCACGGGAAAAAAAGGAAAAAAAAATGATCGAGGGAGAAACATTATGTCGATATCGGCCTTCTAATGACGTCCTGAATATGCGGCTCTTTATGTTTGCGAGCCCGTGTACACTCCGTGCGCCGATAAGCCGGAATGAATAGATAACGTGAGATATAAAAGTGACGTTGGAGAGCGATCGGATAAGCGGGTGCGATGAGATGCAAATGAAAAGTGAATGGGCGTTAATTAAGAAACGAATTGACTTATCAGACAATCCCTAATAGTCGAGATACTTAGCTTGAGATACAGACATGAAAGAAGGCTCGCACATGTTTCATTAAACGTCGAAGATATTGTACGATAATGATAATAATCTATAAAAATTAGATTAACGGAAAAATAATAGCCAATTTTATTATTTCCTACTGAATTGGGAAATAAAATTAAAAAACTTATATAGGGTACAGCGAGATAATTTGAATAAAAGTAAGCATTTGCAAGAATTATTGATATAATGAAATGTATTTTAAAAACTCTTATTTTTCTGAAATTCTTGCAAATGCTTACTGTTATCCAAATTACCCCACTATACAAATTACCCCGCTGTACCCTACATCATTTAAAACCTATTTATTCCTTTATTTACTTGTGTACATTATGGCATAGTATCTATATAAATCTTCTTTATAAATTATATTAAATTAGAATTAAAATTTTCACAAAAATTTAAGAAATACTATCTCCATATTGCAAACTTATATATTGCAAAGGCAATTTTATATAAAAAAAAATAAACGACATTTTACAAGAAAAATTCAAGAAAGAAAGAAATTGCCGACTGAACCGTATAATTGCGTCTGATTCGTTCTCTAGCGCGGAAGAGGCATCCGCAATGACTTCGGAGACATTTCCGGCGTTCTCATGTATGCATATCGTCGTCGATGTCATCGTCGTCGTCGTTGTGCGCCGCTTCGAGCAGCATCCCGATCTCCTCGCTATTTCCGCGCAATCTCACGCCGGCTAACCAGATTGCGGGATCATACATGGGCGCCGAGAGGGACCTGATAATATCGTTTCCATGGAATGAAATCGCCCGCGTGAAATTCATACCGCGATGGCGAACTTTCTTGCGATTTTTGTGGCCCGAGCGAATTCGTAAGCGGCACGAAAAACAAGGCTTTGATCGCAGATCGGCCATTTCTGCATTTCTATATCGCAATATGTTCAACTCGCGTCAAGAGGCGCACTTAATCGAGATAACGCAACACAAGTACCTACAATTTAAGGTATTAAGTTATTTAGAAAAACAACGTTCTACATGTATTTCTATAAAGAGCATTAATGACGGTATAACTGACGTCGTTTTAGATAAAGGTAAAATTATGGTATCGATATTTCACGTCGATCTGCATCTACGAGAAGCGGAAATGCACGGCGAACGATCTATAACAAACATCCTTATCGACATCCTATTTTCTTGGCGAGTAATCCCTGTGTAGAGACCGCGGTAAACCTCTAGCTATGATAGAGAGATAACTGCCTCGAGAGAAACCGAGGAGAGCGCGCGTTATCGTTAATAACGAAGAAAGATTGGCCGGAATGCCGGGGTGTACGACGACGATGTTGTTTATAATGTCGGCGAGTTTCGGTGTAATGCAAGAGGTAATCATTATGTATCCAACGTACGTAACGGTTCGCTTAGCCGGGCGCGAGTATATCAAGCGACGGGGAGTAAAGCGCAGCCTCGCGCTGGCGACTGGTCCAGATGTGTCGGCTACGAGTATTGATATGTGAGGCCCGATAGTAATCGATAAAGCAGTCAGGGGCATGCAAGAAGATAGAATGCTCTCGAGGAGAGAAAGGAAGAGAAGAAGAGGAAGAAGAAGAAAGGTAGACATAACCATCATTCGGTACACCGGAGTTCTCTCTTTTTCTTTCTCTCTCTCTCTCTTACCATGCCTTCACGTGTTTAACGTGCGCGAAGTCGGGGTCCAGATGGAGAGAATCTACCCTCTCTTATCGCCTTGTCGGACAAAAGCCTATGAAAATTTATCACCGACGATGAAATTCAGAGGCCGAGCTCCCTATCGCGCCAATATCTCGATTGGAAAGTGATTCAATCGAAAATGACTGTATTGAAACTGACACTAATTGACATGTAATATTTTGTAGTAATTTTTTTTGTGCAACCATATTTGTTTATTGATATACGGAAAAACGTAAAGTAATTTTTATAATCAATATCGATGTAAAATATGTTTATCTTAACGATAATCCACGAATTTTTAAAAGCTATATTGTGAATATTATTTAGAAGAATCAAAATGTTTAAAATACATATAAAAGGTAAAATCGCGTACAATCGCTTGTGCCTTCGTAATCGGTGCAATATCGATTCTGCATATATCGTCCGCCGCGATTTTGGCAAGAATTCAACGTAACGCGACGGAATAGAGCGCCTAGCACAAGATTATCTGTGTGAGATTTCTTGGAAGAAGAGACAAAATCCAAGTGTGAACGATTTCAACTCGGTGGAACGAGAATTCGCCACGGATCTCTGCGATTGAAGAAATTCGTTTCGGAAAAGTTTCTAAAAGTAAAGTGCTCTGACGTTACAGTTTTTGAAAAACAGTCCGCGAGAGAGATATTTATTGGAAATTTAAAATATCTCATATACATCACGACTCTGTTAGTATTATTCGCCTGTCCACACATTCATCTTGGCGAGTGCAAAAAAATTAATCAAGCAAACTATGATCTATATAAAATAAATTGGAAAATATAGAAACATCCATTTGAAAAAGGTTTTAAAAATAGGTCAAACGGCGATATATAATAGAGCTAAAAATATTTCCTCAACAGAGTGTCTCTGGAAAATACATTTGGTATATTAACACTATTTATCATATTAATAACGCAAAGTTAATGCGGCCTCTCCGTGGCATTACAAGAGAATTAATCAGACGAATACATATATATTATATATATTCCTATACCGCAAACATTTGAAGTTCAGTTAGCAGTTTCTCCCGCGGCATATTGTTGCAAATTCGTCGCATTTATCATACACCGCGCCAAGCTTATTAAGCATACGTTGTTTAATAAGAGAGATACCAACGGGAATAGATCACGCCAGCCTCTAACCACTTCTAATTCTCCGTCGCGCATACCCGAAACATTTGTACTTCAGTCGTTAATAACCGAGGCGGTCGTCTGGCCGCGACGAATGAAATAAACCCTCGATTTACTCGCGGGATAATATTAACGAGCTAACTCCGAGCTGTAAGCATGTAGCCATCGTAAAAGTCATTTTCTGATTCGCAACAAATTCACGTAAAAATAAATCCTCGCTTTTCTGACCGAGAACCAGAATTTGTAATACCAATTTATCAATAAATATTATTCCACAGATATGGAGAATGTAAGTTCGTTACGCGACAAGCTTGCGTCATCTTTCTCGTCTTGTCTGTGAATTACGTGATTGTGAGGTAACTCGTCCATGTTTGTTATTCGACTGCGAATGTATCGCGTGAAATGTGAGCCATGATAAAGAGGAGCCTTCATAGATTCGACAATATTTTTCAAGAGATTTAAAAAAAATGAAATAGACAAAAAATGTGCTATGTCAACAACGAATGATATGTGAGCATTTTAATAAAAATCCATTTTTTTTTTTCGATTGATCTTCATTGTGACGTAACGCGTGCTCTCAATGAGAAGTTGTGTAGAAAATTCATGGAAGTTTCGTCAAAAAACAAAAAAAATTTTTTTTATATGCCAACTAAATTTCTCAGTCCAAAATTGGATATCGATTTGGCCCTTTTTTTTAAATTGTTTTGATATTGCTTTTGTAAACTGCATTTTAATCAAAATTAGATTTAGATTGCGTTTTCGTCGGGCGTTCAATTTTCCCATATTAACGATGAGTAAGCAACTTTCGTTCCGAACTGCTCTCGAAGAGCGACAGCTAATCCCGACTTCTTTCGACCGCCGTTTTTGCCGTCAAAGTTGTGACGTTAGCGCGCGCTCGGCACGCCGACTTGGTACGGCCACATTTCGAAAGTTTTGCACCGCACGCTGGTTTGATCCAGCTGGCGCCAGACGTATTAGAGCGAGCCGGAATTAGGAGGATTCTCTCGAGGCTCGTATCACCGGAACGCTTAGCATTGCAGTGTCCGAGAATCGACGGTCGGAAGACAAGATCACTGAACTATACGTCATACCGAGTCGCATGACCGGACAAGAATGGTTATCGGAGAACCAAAATGAGTTCTTATCGTACGAGCAGAATCCGATTCAACGAAACTGCAAGCTTGCAAGCTGCCACGAGAAAAACTAGCGCGTTACACCGTTGAAATGCAATTCCATTTCTCTCACAATTATATACAAATTTGAAAGATAATGCGAATAAATGGTAAATTTCAAAATAATAAAAGTCAGCTGTGCACGATCCTGATTTGATAAAACACAATGAAAAAGAGGACGCGACAAAATTATGCCATGAAAAATTGAATACAGAATAATTGGAAGTGATGCAACATTTGTTTCGTTACTGAAATAACGGCTCGACTTGTTTACAACCGGGCAACGACAATGATCTACCGCGAGTTTCTAAGTCGAGTCCCATTTAATCAAAACGTCGTAATGGAGCGCGTGACGCAAGATTAGCGGATATTATATAGTTGGAGAACGCGCATGGAAAAGTAATTTAAAATCAAAATAAGGTCTGCAATGTGTTTAATCGCATGTCCCGGTTAATGGTAAAGGCAATCTATGCAAAGACACGTGAAACAACGTCTACCGCGGCGCGGCGGCGCGGCGCAACTTTTTCCGCACCACCGTTGATTACTCAGGCGAATCACGCATGCGGCGCAATTTTTGCTCCGCGTCCCCCTGCACCTTAATTGATAAAGGCCATTCCGCTTTAATCTGATTAAAGCAATTCCCCGTTTGCGTCCGGGAAAATTCTCCTTTTTTTCATTCGCCGAATCAAACGTTCGAAATGACACGGCGATGCAATTTTCGAGCAATTCCCGAGAGATATTAAAAAACTGGTTAAAAACCAGATTAAAAACCGGTCGCGCCATTATTCGCGCGCTTCATGCGTCAAACGTGCGTCGACGGTGCGGCGATTTAGCTGTCCCCTATAATTAATTTAAATTCGCTGATTCCGTTAACGACGTTTATATCAATCTAAATGTGCACGCGCGCATTTCCCCGCATTAATCCATTTCATCATATCCATCAGGGAACGTATGGCGTTTGAAAATTCCCGTGATATCAGAAAGTATTAAACTCTCATTTTTCATTATCGTTAATTTTTTCTCTAAATAAAAGCTCATCCCACAACAAGATGTGTAATAAACTAGCAATTTCTAAAAATGGATCGATTTAATTTAGCGTCGTGCGCTGGAATTGCCTAATTTAAAACCGAGTAAAAATCTCGTACAAACAAACTGACCTATAAAACTTGTTCTACGTTTCTAGACCAGAAAGCAGCTACAGCAAAATAATACTGCATTGCGGTTGCACCCTTCAATTTCTGCGTATCGATTGTTTCCTGCAAACAATCCAATCTAACATGAACATGTCTTGCTTTCAAACAGTACCCATTCAATCCTTTCAATTCGCAGATTCATTCGAAAATCCTTTCAATATATACGCTTTTAATAAAAACAGTAAATATTTTATAATTACAACTATTAACTTAACAAATAATCAAATAAACTAATTGACAAAAATGCAAATTAATTAATCAAATTATTTTAATCTTATTTTAACTCTACCACACAAAAAGGAAGAACACGGGCGTTTCACAGGAGATGCAATAATAATTCACTGCGGGTGCATTATTTGATATTATTTGTGACCTTATCGGAAGAAAAATATTGCGTTTTATTGGGATTTTTCTCTCTAAGGTCGCTGGGTGGCCGGGGATCGTGTGGCAGCCACCAATCTTTCTCTCTCTCTCTCTCTTTCTCTCGCTCTTTCTCTCTCGAATTTCCCTTTAATTGCGACACGTCTAGCGGCTTATGGCGCACAGCGCATCCCGTAATTTCGCGGCATTATCCTGGTATGCGGGGGCAAGTGCTCCCGGTTCAATCAATGTCCGCCCGATGCACGGTCCTATCCCTTCTCCCCTCCGCGTCTCTCTCTCTCTCTCTCTCTCTCTCTCTCTCGATCTCAAGATTTCCTTCTCTTCATCTTCGTCGATCTCTCGTGTCTCAGACGCAACGCGAGCTTCTTCCCGCTCGCGTGCTCCATGCTCAGGGGCAACCATAGTCTCGCCGACCGAGATGCAAACCACTCAATTATAGCGTGGCCCCGGAGGCGCAAGGATCAAACCGGAGCAACTGGCATTGCCCTGGCACGGGATCTCACCCGGAAATACAGAGTGTCCTTGCGAAATCAATTCAGTTTGGCTTGATCAGCGTTGAAAATGAGAAAAGAAAATAGCGAGAGAGAGAAACGTACAGTTTACAGAAAGTGTTGAATTAAGCAGATAATTAATTCTGACTTTTCACTCCAAACAGAATAATCTATCAACATAATATTCCATGTCAATAATATTTGATCAATAAATTGAAATATATTTTTAAAAAAACATTAAGAATTTTCGATTATGTATATGAAAAAAACTAGTCTGTGATTAAAATTAATGTCGCGGGAGAATTAAAGAGAGTTATTTACTTGTAATACTACACATAATATTATTTTTAACAACGTGATTTTTCTTTACAGTAGCACACAATTTCTTCAGTAACTCTTCAGTACCACGAATTCAAAAAAGGGAATTGGTACGTCCTCGACGTACAAGAGGAACGGAGAAGATAAATTGACACTTGCCCGCGAACTTAATAGTCGCCATAAAAAAATGATCTCCGGTCCGAGAAAGGCGGAAGGAGAAGGGGGAGGAGGATCCAATTTGTCGAGGACATTTTGGACGGTTCTCAAATTCTATTTGACATCGTAATCTAAGATGCCTGAGTTCGCACGATAGCGGCAGGGGTTCTCCGGGCTGCCGCGGGAACAAATTAGAGGGACATCATTACGCGGGTGACGATAGTAGTCACCGACGAAGCGATTTCCGCTCTTAATCCAGGCCTTCGCGGACCTACTTCCGGCGACCCGTACGTAATGCACGTAGAAGTCGTCGTCAGAGTCTGGCCATTCAGGAAATTGACCCATCTCACCCGTTCCATCATCATCCGTGACGAATCCGGCGACGAACGCGAAGGGTCGAGATGGATTCCCTTATTTTTTCATCAGTGGCCTTTCGAAATGCGTCCCAGTTGGTCCGAATTCGTCACTTGCGATTATCTTTGAATTCGTCACTTATAAATTGAAATCAGATTTCACAATAGACGATCATATTTACGTTCATATAAAAATAAATAATAAAAGTATTTTATTATATTAAAATATTTGTATCTTCGAATTTAAATTTATTCATATTCTCTGATTGCAAGACATATCTATGTATATATTCTACTTTTGTTGCTCTAAATAAGAATCTAATAAAAAAATGATGATGGATGTTTCTGAATGAAGAAATTTTACGTAAATTTCTTCGAAATGCCAATCCCGGATGCACCCATGATTGACGCATTGCGTCCTCGATATTGTAACATAGTTTCAATATCTCGAACATAATTATACCCTTCGCAAGTAAGAAAGCATGTTAATTGTAGAGAGGTTACATGTTACATGTTGCACCGTTAGAAAACTGTATTGCAGACTCATCGTAAATCGGATGTTACCTTGAATACTGACATTCATGGAGCATGAAAAAAAAAAGAGATTTGTGTATAAATTTATAAATTTTAATTTAAAATATCTAATGAAATATCTAATGTGATTAAGAATATTCCTATAAAAGTGATAATTGTGTCAGAGTTTATCGATCGTTTTGGAGAAAGAATCGGAATACAGCACTTTTTGTCGCTGATCTCAAATAAAAATTAGCCGGTCTTCTAGGACACGCCGACGTATTGCCGAATAGCCGTAATAAGAACAGCTCCGGATGACACAAGGTGGAAAACTATTCCAGTCTTCACCGATCCGTTTGAAATAGAACGTCGCACTTCTGTCGGCAGACCGCAATCTGCAGAGCTGACAATCCCAGTAATCTTCAGCGGTTTTCAAGCGCTCAAAATGGCGGCGTACTCTCGCCGAAATGATCGGTTTCGAACATCTGAAATAGAACGTCTTCAGCGATAAGCTTAACTGCAACGACGACGAGTCCACCTGCAGCCGCTTGGAAATAGAACACCTCGGAGATGTCGAGTTTCTGTCGGGCGTCTACCGTAAAAGAGACGACAATCTGGCGATCTCAGACATTTGAAATAGAACACCCTCCCATCGAGGCGGGGCGGCGGCTTCTCTCTGCTCCGAAAGCCGACGACTTCGTGCACACGTCGTGTCGTCGTCGCGTCAGTTCTCCCGAGGCAAGGAGTAACCGGGGTGCTAACGTGGTGAGGACATGGGACGGACAAGAGTGCACGGTAAAAGGTGATCCCTTCGATGTCTAAAACGTCTCTCGCTGCAGCTACCGGAGAAGATTTGTCGGCAGCCGGTGTTGTAGGCGACAAATCCTCGTCCTGCGGAGCTAACAACAACCTTGTCCTGCTGGCTCTCCTCCTCGAAGAGACATCGTCTCGACCCAGTTCCACGAGGAGTCTCGAGATCGATGCGCCCCGAGCAATCGAAGAAAGGAGGATACGTTCCTCGTCTTCTTCTTTTTACTGCCGGATAACCGGACGGCGCGTCTTTAAAGAGCGACGACGTCCAATGCGAAACGGCGGCTTAAAACCTCTCGCGGAGAATATGCTGTCATTAAACGAGTTGCACAGTTTTATACCGCAGTAAATTCGGCCCGGAGATCCCATCGGTGCGTTTCCCCGTTTGGCGAAGCCGTTATTTCAGAGTATCCTCCAGCGAATCTCGCTATTTACACTCGACAAAGTTTTGTTAGATAATACAAAGTTTTGGCAGAGCTCACGTAGAAATCTAAATATTGCATTAATTCAATTAAGTTTATGGCGCGTGTCTAATCGAAAACGTAACTTGCAAAGGTGATAATCCCGAAATAAAGTTTTTTCAATATACGATATACGCAAATCGCGAAGCACAAGCTGTCTACGTCTCATAATTATGTATCTTGTAATGAGTACAATTTTATTTAATGGTTACGCTAGTTGTCGCTAGTTTATGCGAAAGATTTCATTCACGGCTTCCGGTAATCACTCCTCGACTCGCAATAGACGCGATGAAAGCCGTAAGATTCCGTGCAGCGCAGTCCTCAGCAATTTGTATGTCGAACATTATCGGGAGTAATGTTGTTGCAAAGAGTGAAAAAGGCGATCAATAGTTACGATAATTTCGCGTCGTCGTTAGTCGTTGCTATTGGGTAACAATTTGATAGTGTCGCTTCATAAGGCGCACAAAAGGGGACGCGCCTTTTCAGCCAAACAGGAGAACAACAATGCGCTTTGAACGCCGGGGAGAAGTGGGGGAGGGGGAGGGCGGGAGGCTATACGGATCGGATTTTTCTCCAATCGCCGTAGAATTCCCGACCATTGTGCCGTCGGGCGATTTTCCGCCTGGCCGTGCTCGCTGTTTAATGAAAGAGCTCCCGCGCGGAAATGTAGAAAATCATAGAGACCCCTTCTTCGGGAGGGAGGAAGGGAGGAGAGAAAACTTTTCTTGGACCGAGCGAGGGGGACGGCAGCTGGGTTGCCGTGGAAAAGACCGGGCCGGTCGAAAAATAAAGAGTATAAACGGAGACCTATTAACTTCGAAAAGCGGGTTAACTCGGAGAGCACGCCCGTGGGAGACGCGATTCCTCAAAGTGTCACGAAGCACCCTTTACGGAGAGACGCATCGGCGCCGCGACATCGATAACTGGACCCAGACTGATTGTTCTACTTGTGCGAATGTAACTATTGTAAACTGATTGTCGAGATTAATTTGACCTTTTTAATTAGCTGCAGTTTAAAAAAAGAACGAGATTGAAATTAGATTGGAATTAAAGACTGATACATATGACTCTTCTATAAAATATGTACAATAATTTAATTTTAAACAGTCACGCCGCAAACATATCATAAAATTAAGGTTACTCTGATTCCATCTTCGAACTCAAAATAACACGAGACTAAAATAGATAGCATTAAATTATATTAATCAACGCTAAAAATGTACCTATATAACTTTAGCTTATATAAATATCATCTATTCAAATTGAAATTAAAACAAATAATTAGGTCATTAAGATACATTTACGACTATTTTAGTCGACACATTCATTTAAAAAATCTACAAATGAAAATTATTTTAAGGAAAGTAATAAATATCTATTGTCAAAACAGTCGATGAAAGACCATCCTAATCACGATTATCGATTATGGTTGTAAAAACAAATTTGCGGATCTCCGGTATTTATACGACGCTGTAAGGCGTCGCAAATAGCGAAAAGGCTTTTCGCAAATGGCACGCGGCGCGTTTCACCTTACGATACGCGCGATAAGCGTTACAAATCACGCTGCCGACCGGGTGAGAAGCGCGCGCAAAGAGCGGGAATATTTACAATGGCTCGCGGTATTCATAACGCCCGCTCGACGTAACGACTCGCGAACGAGCTATCGCGGTCATCTCGGCAATTACGACGGCCGTTCAATCGGCCGCCTGTATAACCGCCTAACGTGCACTTGCGCTTCATCGATCACACGCCGGAGACCGAATACGAGCCGGTGTTGAATTAGCGATGCGTATATACGGCTATGCGTTTGCCTAGGATGCCGAGACGAATCATCCGAGAGTCGTAAATCCGCGTACACATAACTTTGTTACGTCCAAGTGAAATCATTCGCAAAAATATGTATACGTATATACATAATCATATTTTTCTCTCGTAGAATCCAGTTGTGCAAAGATTACAGTTCACTCTCACCAAGGTACTCGCCGCAATAACGAGATTAACGATATAATAATAGCGTAATAACGATAATCACTGTGATGAGAAATATTCGTATAGTAGCGGAGGCAATTGTAATAATAATAACCATCACGTAATGCATCCGATGTACTGTAATCGATGATGAACGAGGCAAATGGAAACAGGTGCAACTAGTCAGAGCTAGAGCAAGGATGCCCGTAGCTCGCTCGCTCGCTCGTAGAAATCGTTGTAATTATTATGTGTAAACGGTGTTCGCGCGCGCTCGGAACAGTTAAATTGGAACGGAGAAGATCGCGGACTTCCTGCTGGCTTCTCGCGCGCTAATCCATCTTACCTGTCGTCGTACAATAACTATTATATCCACCGCAAAGTGGACCAGGCCAGGATCGAGCAATATTATTACTTTTTCCTCCTCCACTCTTCTCTTTCTCTCTCTCTCTCTCTCCATCCATTTTGCCTCTCTTCTTCCGCCTCTCGACTTTCATAGGCAGAGCCTACTTCTCACGAGCGCCTGCGTACGTAATTAATTAGCAATGCAATCTGACTCCTTTTGCTCATAACGGCGTAATGGCTAAGTGTGTCGAGTATTTCGAACCATCGATAGTTTTCCAATAAACATTCACAAGTAATTTTCTCTCTGTAAGAATATTATTAAATCGCATCATTCGTCGTGACCTTTCAATTTGTAATTTTCAATATTCCAACAGTGAGAAATCGAAGCAAGCAAAAAAATTTTTTTTAATATTAAAAATATTTATTTGATTAAAAAAAGTTATTTAAAAACAACTCAAATTTAATAAATGAAGATTTATTCGTGGAATTGATATTGGAGAATGCGGCGTCGAATTTATTTCGATATATTCAAACGATTCATTGCTATTCTTACTTTGATTAAAAATCAGTGGCGATGAATCGATCGATGAGATAACTGTCGTTTTACTTTCGCGATGCGAATGCCCCGTTAGAACGCGGCTGTTTAAAAGTTATACCGGAGCGCCGCGCGCGCGAGAGAGAAAATGATTAATTTTCCCACCTGCCGGCTTTTCGATCGTCGCGAAATTAATTAACACAGATTTAGTAATTACCGTGCTCTCGCTATCCGCGAGCCAGCCCCAACATTTTGCGCTCGCGCAACGTAACGATAGTCGCGATCGCTCGCGCGGCGTATAACCCCGCGTCAAATATCAAATACGCACTGTGCGCGATGCGGACGCGCGTTCTAATTAAGTCATGCCGAAGCATTGCGATGTGGTTAATCACGGCCGTGCGTATCGAGTTACCAATTTATGTCGAATTCGCCCCGTTTAAAGGATGCTTTAATTGGTAATTATCAGTATGTTACTAACGTAGTGATTCAGTTCAAAATCAATTATTAATCGGAATCGAGCCTGCCACAGGCGTATATCGAAGGGTTTAACAGGCTTCAACAATGGTTCCAAACATTATCACGACTAAATTTAATTACATTAATGGACATTTAATTAATAAATCCTCGATGCCTATCTTTATTACAGAAAAATTACGAGGCTTTATTATTGAAAATTAACAGACGGTTTATCGTAAGTAAATTATATTACAGCGAAAGATTCGCAATTAGTTAAACGTAATTGACTTACGTTAAGAGTATAAATTCCTTATTTAAGTCTAAAACAAAAGTTCTTGGAAGAAATATCGAGATATCGATAGCTTTTAAATTAAGGACAATTAAAACTCCATTTTTCACTTAATTTAACATGAACGTTATATACTTTAACAATTTTAATCTCACGCACAGTCAAGATATTTAATATCAAAAATAAGAAAATTACCGTGAGAGAGAAAGAGAGATAGAGAGAGAGAGAGTAGTAAATCATATCTTTCCTCGACATTCTTCCGCAAGAATTTTCATCTCAGACTCAAG
Organism: Wasmannia auropunctata; assembly: GCF_000956235.1. Lineage (NCBI taxonomy): Eukaryota > Metazoa > Arthropoda > Insecta > Hymenoptera > Formicidae > Wasmannia > Wasmannia auropunctata. Next base: position 1,652,925 of record NW_012026779.1, read on the forward strand.
AGAGGATATTGTCCGTAATGTTTCGCAGTTAGAAATCACTTTGTATAATCACAGCTGAGGTTTCGAGCCACTTCCTCTGCGAAAATGCTACGGATACGGCGGATCCGGCCTCTTCCGCGGCGGAAATCGTCACATATGTACGCGGACACGCAACATTGTGAAGTGCGATAATCAGCCTTGTAGATTTAAGCGCTCGTTGCCGCCGCGATTCCCGGCGCGCACCCGTTTCCTTTCTCTTTCCTGCGTGGATGTTGCACGACGACGATAATGACGGTGGGTCCGCGGCAAGACGAAAGACGTGAAGTATTAGGAATAAATGCGAGAAAAAGACGAGCGTACGACCCGCTGTTTGCCCTCGTCGCCGTCCATTCCGCCGATATAGTGTCTCGCTTCTTGTGACACGTGTAATAAGCGCGCAGATGCACGCAGCTCGTATCTCTTTCTTCCTTTCCCGTATAAGAATATACTGATACGACGTACACAATACAATATAATACGTGTATCCTAATTTTAACACATTTTTTTAATGACACATTCTTTCAATTTAAAATCGATCCTCGATTTTCGCGTGAGAAAAAGTCGACACTTTTAATCAAAGGTTTTAATTTAGCGAAATTAAAATTGTATTTCTCCGATCTCTCTTAATTTTTTACTCTCACTTCTTATTCGTATCTCGGCGAATAATACGAAATGAAGCTGAGATTCGTCTTCAGTATCATTTATCATGTTTGACATGCCTCTCCAGTATCGTTTATAATACCATTAATTTGTCGAGATTAAGCCGAGCCTCTTAACAATAAGTAGCCGAGAATGAGCCAACATCGCGTATTTCTCTCTCTCTCTCTCTCTCTCTCTCTCTCTCGTGAAACTCTCGTGATACTCTTGTTCACCGAAACCCATATGGTGCCCAGAAGAAATTGATTGTTTCCAACGACTCGTCAACGATTCCCCCGGTTGACGCAACTATCAATTCGCAAACCGCCAACCGTGTAATCTGCCGGCGTAACATATGGATGGGAAAGAATCTCGGTAACCGTATTTCGCCGCGGGCCCTCGTCGAGTGCCGTGGTATTCGCTCGTAATTCAACGGACATTCGCGAAAAAATACACGGGTTGATTGACGTATTTGGCTCAGGTCTGACTGTTGCGAAACGCGAATGCCGGCATTCCTCGCCGCAGGTTGTCGCGGGCGGTCATGAATACTTTTAGCAGGCGGATCGTATGGCGGATAAGGGGAATTTCGCGCGGCTTTACAGGCTTACAGGGAGAGGAGGACGCGCGCGGCTTTCAGCTCTGCCGTTTCGAAATTCTGCCGAACGGATCGTCTCTGCGGCGCGATAGAATCGTTGCACCGATAAAGGCTCTCGGCCGCTCGACTCCCGGACTATAAATCTCGATGTTATCTATCGCTTACTTACTCACCAACTACGTCGGTATAATTCTAAGTCAACGCGTCGGCCATAATCCCGGAACAGCTCGTAACTCACCTGAAACCAAGAAGATAGGGGAGTCTTAGTGTCGGCGTGGATTGGACATGCATGTGAAATGACACAATAGAGAACTAACGCAAGAGCAATGACAGCTGCAGAAACCGATGAATGGTCATGGTAACAGCAGCGCAAAATATTTCTACAGACATATTATTCGTACATAAATAAATACATTTGGTTTAATAAATAAATTGTATTTGATTTTGTATACTGGTAACTCGGTGGCAACGAGAGATACGCGGCACCAAGTAGAAAGAGAAAGTGCCGGCCGGCCAAGAGTAATTGTAACACGCACGATTTTATCCACAGGAATATCTACCACTGAAGAGAGATCATAAATTGATCATATAAATGCAAATAATCGCCCAGACGCGAAATCTTATGTTTATCTTCCAGTGCTATCGTAATTATCATTACCGTTTTTTTCGATTTGCAATGATTGGTAGGAACATTTTATAACAACGCAGGGCATATTATTCAAGAAATATTGCACAGAATACACGTTAGATTAATTATTATTATATATTAATCTACTTATCCGTAGCTTATCTCATTTCATTTCTTTCGCCAGATAAATCTTAATAAATATTTTACTTTTTTTCTCACTGTTTTTGCTCAATTTTTGTGTCTCATATTTTTTTCGACGTATGAAGAATTCGGTAGCAGCTGCGTTTAATGAACAAGTCAAAACAGCCTATATAACGCGAACGCGGCGAGCTGAGAAACGTTCGATAAATTAAAGAGAGAAAAATGATCGCGCGTGCCGACAGAAAGGCAATTTATTTGTTCTCTTGTGTTAAAAAAAAAAAAAGAGAACGCTGATCGATGAGCCGATTGTCGATTACAACCCGCTCGGTGCAGCGTGTTCGATTATCGCCCGAAGGCGACGATATCGGCGCCTATTTCCATTTTCCACATCAGATTTCCTTCTCGGAGAGCGCTGTCAATAAAGGCGAGGAGACGGGAAGGGATGGGATACGCAAGAGGGTGCAAGCGATTTTCAACCTTCGCTCTCTCAACGTTCCCTTTTCTACGTTTTTTATCGCCTTTATCCATGTTCACTTGCTCACAGTTCTTCTCCTTACAGTCCCCCCCCCCCACTCCCATTTTCTTTCAGAGATCCCGACATTTCGCTAGAGAGGCACATAATAATAGAAACACCATTTTTACTTGGCACACGGAGTCCAATAGTAAAAGTCCCGTCGATAAGAAATTTATTTCCAAGAAAGTGCTCGGCAAGTTACTTCTCGCCGTATTTTTCGTTATATTTTTATTAAAATAATCTCTCCGCAAAGTTTCTAGTATAATTATTTCCATATGTAACCATCGTGTGTGCACACTTTGATAGTACCTCATATTTCTGTCTTTTTGTGTATGCTTTTAGGGAGGAGCTCTCGTGTTCCAGGGCAAACTGCACTTCCCGCGCACGCTCTCTCTCTCTCTCTCTCGCTCGCTCGCTCCCACGGACGTTCATGAGGAAAGCGTTGACTGACGATATTGCGGCGTTTATGAGCTCAGCCCGGAGCGTGGACGCGGTCGCTTTAATGCACCATATGGGCCAGTCGCACGTTGAACGACCCGCAGAGACTTCCTTCTGTGCGTCGCGGCGATTGACGACCTAATTACGCGGCGCCTAGTGTTCATTTATGCGGACATCTGAATATTCATACACGCACCCGCGGCATCCCTCGAGTGCCCGTGCCGCCATTCGCAAATGCGCCACTCTCGCGTAATTATTCACATGGCGTGCAACGCTACTAAACTCTCGTCGGCAAAGCAAAAAGACGATGACCGGAAAGTTCTAGCGCTATCGTGGCTGAACTTCGTTGAAACCCCCGGTACTACTTTGCGCTTGAGGGTTTACCGAATCGTTGTTCTAAATGCGAACGAGAGTAAAGTGTGACAGGAAGCAACTGATCGAGGAACACCTCGCCGAGAGATACCATTACCGGTAAATCGCAGAGCGCCGGGAATCGATGTCCGACCTATAAACCTCGTTGGCGATTTCACAGAGTAAATTACTTTATTGGCGCCCGCTCGCGTCCTTTCTTTCCGGCCAATAAAGCAGTTTTTGCACGCGATCGATCGCCGCTGCCACCACTGCCGTCTCGCTCGCGCACGATCGAACAACTGCAGAATGTCGCCTTGACTTCTTCTCTCGCGTTTATCGGTCGGTCGGGCAACCGCCGTTGTAGAAGCGGATACAGGAGTCGCTTATTTTATAGAGCGATCCCCTGCACACGATCAATCGCTCGCTCGATCGATCGATCGATCGATCGATCCGTCGATCGCTCGGGACCGTTACCCGCATTAAAGCGCATAAACTCGTCGCCCGACCGGGCGGCGGAGCCGATGCTGATGGGAGGAAGGCGAACTTTCTTGCCGAATTTCTTCCCGCAATCTCCGACACCCGCCATTTCGCCTCATCCCGCCCGGTACACCTAGCTCGTTTATCTCGCAGCACGCGGTCAAGGATAATGCGCCTTGAATTCCTCCTTCGCCGCCCGTGTCCGCGCCGCGCCGGCCGGGACGCCCGCCGTCATAAGTCCCGAAGAGCCGCCATTTGTTCGGGGCCGCGAGAGTTTTTCGCTTAATTTTTCAATTTCAGAACGCGAAGGACGCGCCGAGAAAAACGCGCACTCTCCCGGTGTCCGGTAGACGGAAGAAAAACGATTGCCGCAGAACGAACGCTCGCGCGATGATGGACGAGTGCTCCTTTTTTTTCGTTAATTGATACCGAAAATGTCTGGTAGTACGCCAAATTAATTGCGGCACATGAGCTGAATTCTTGAATTAGTGACTTTTGTGATTCAGTTAGGATCTGTTGACACAATTCTTCTTAAATCTCGACGATTTAAGTATCTCGATAATGATGTCTCGAATGAGAGAATTTAGTTAAGGTAAACTTTGCTGAAGAACAAAGTTTTCTCTCATCTCCTCTCATTTCGAAAAATCAACAAAAATGATATTTTAATAACGTATATTATAATTAAGGAGCTTAGTTTTATTATTTGTTCTCATTTTATTGTTTATTCTCATTTTTAAAACAACAGAAAATATTTTTTAATAAAAAATAATTATTAAAAAAAAAAAAATTACACTACTTTCCAATTAACTTTATCCATTTTATTAAAATTTTCATTTTATTCAAATTTTCAAAATATAATTAATATATGATTTATGAAAAATAATTCATAAAAAATTAATGAACATTCATTTTACAAATTCTAATTATAAAAATTATACAAAAATAAGGAAATTGTATTGCGGAATCTAAAAACAATTAAAAAATTATTTAATTCTCTATCAATTTTAACCTTCTCACAAAAGCAAACATAATTCCAGATAAGATAATTCCTTCTCTCATATTTTCAATATAAGAGATTATCTTCCCGAGAAATTAATTATTAGTTGAGAAATCCTTTCTCAACAGTGTGGTAACTTCAACTACTTCGTAAAAATTCAACTCTAAAGCGATTGTAAGCTTCAATTTTCAAACAGTCGGCGTCATTGTGAAGCATTTGATATA
>NW_012026779.1:1657963-1860098 GCF_000956235.1 Wasmannia auropunctata
ACAACAAACGATAATCGTCATGGTATGGCAAGATCCGCAAGATCGCCGGTAGTTCAAGAGAAAAGAGGAAACGCCACCACGTGTGCGTGTGCGTTCGCTCGAAGGGGCAAGCACGCCGACCACCGTCGCTACCGTAGGAGGGGCAACTCCGGGTCAAAGGTGGGGTTAAAATCCGAGGGTGGGGATGGACCGAAAGGGATGCGCGTTGATGGTGACACTGGAGCGTTAACCGGTGTGACCGCCTTGGGTATAACTGATGCAACGAAAAGAGACGCGAAAGATCGTGGTGACGTAGAAAATTCTATTGTAGCAATAATATTGTAACATTATAGTGAGATGGCCGAAGGCGGAGAACTAGCGGGAAGAGAACAATGACGGATTGGGGGCACTTAAGGAGTTACTATTGCCGCAGACTAAATTCACGAGGCGGAAATTCGGCGCTAGAGATCGCGCGAGAAAGGAGGATGCAGTGGGAAAGAAGCGCCATGCGATTCTCGAAGAAGGGATGCTGTGCGAGAGAAAGACGCGTGGAGGGGTTGGCTGGAAGGAGTGCGGAGGAGGGACAAGATGACTGTGTGTAAGAGATCGCGAGGTGGCGGGCGAGAACCCGCGCGCTACGTGGACAAGGATGCACACGACTGAAGCGGGAGGATACGAATCGGCGAACAAACGGTACCAAGAGAGACGCGATCGCGATCGGGGTGAGCCGAGGGAGGAAAGGAGCGAGCGGCAACGCGAACACAGGCGTGAGAGATCGTGCCAAGGGGAGCGCGAGCGGTGCTAGAGAGCGAGGGATGCCAGTGACGCCGCGAGTACGAGCGAGATGTGGTAGGTGGGGAGTCTGCTCCGGGTGTGGAGGCGAAGAGAGAAGGAACGCGGATGGAGGGGAGTAAGAGCGAGCGAGCCGGAGGGAGAGGCGCAGTCAGACAGTCAGGCAGGCCGCCCGGCAAGCAAGCAAGGCAGGCAGGCAGGCAGGCAGGCAACCAGGCAGGCAGCCGGCGGAAATGAAACATTAATATTTTCACGTTTATAAAAGCGCGCGCGGCGCGGCGACACTTGGCACGCAACGCGAACGCGGCGAGTTTATAAAACGCGTATTTACGGGGACACAGAGACGATGAATTCCGCCGTACCGAGAAGGCAGAGAAGAGGGCAACTTGCTCGTTATTATATTTCCGTTCTAACTCGCCCCTTTTACATTTGCGAGAGCAGTTCGCGCTCCTTCACGCTGTTTAAGTACAGCGCGAGACACGAACGAACGCAAACTTATTACCCTCGACCCACATAAACGCATCTGCTTCTGTCCCGATCAGCAGCGGGTAATCGCGACCGACCGACCGTTCGCGTGTTCGCTTTATAAATTCATGTCGTCGCAAATGTCCTTCTCTTAGCGGGATAAGAGCGTCACTTGTTTATTCATCGATTCGATTAAACATGCCGAACTCGATGTGACACGTTTAAGAAGCGCTCGTTTAAAATAGGGTTAACGGGTTTGGAAATCGGAGAAAGTCCAAAAGTAGTTGCTCGTCGTATAGCTTACGATAAAATCGAGCGATTTTGAGAAGTGGTACAAGAGCGTCGAATTTTTATGATTTCTCAGAGAAACAATGGAGAACCGTTTGTTAATTAGCGGCAGTGACTGACGTGAAATCTTAAATCTCTCGATTACCGTGAGAAAATTCCAGATGTTTATTCGCTCGCTTACCTATAATGCTTACATTGTGACTGCGTTTACTGTGTTACTAAATTACAATAAGGTGTTACACATCGATCTTGTTGCACGTCGTAAATCCAAGGATAGTTCGTCCCTATTCCGATCCGTTCGCGACCACACTCTCGTTGTACATCCCGCTGTAACTCGCATTCACCCCGGTTGCATCGCGACACGGATGGAATCCGAATTGCAACTCTCCCCCGAGTTTCCATCCCGCGGAACTTTCTAACGGCCAATCCCTCGTAACGAAAATCCCTCTCGTAAAACTAATAGAGTAACTATTACGAAGTCTTACATCTCCATCTGTCTGTCTCCCTCTCCCTCCCTCTCTCTCTCCCACTCTCTGTCTCTCTTTCTCTCTCGCCCTCTTCCTCTCTTTCTCTGTGACTCTCGTTCTGTCTCTCGCTCACGTTCCCCAACGTTGTGAAATTTAATCAGAGTATAATAACCGTGACGTTATCGAATGCCGAGCACGCAACGGCTGCTATATCGAAGCGAACGAATTGCAACCGAACCAGGGTTGCCGGGGTTGGTCAACGTTGTTGGCGAACGAACGCCTCATTTCGCGTTTCGCCGCGGGACTTTCTCGCGCATCGAATCCACAATGGAATTGGCTCGGGTAATTGAAACGCGGGGCTATTCCTCCTGTTCCTCGCTCGCCGGCCAAAGGAGAAGGTCAGCCCCGTAGGGAAGATATAATGACATTTTGTTTATGTTCTACCACGTCGATGTTATTATTTTCTGTGTATATACACGTGAAGCGTCTTTTCTCGTCAAATTAATGCACGAAATGCAATCTAATTATCGAGTAAAAGTTTGAAAATTGTCGCAAGTTGACCGAGCTAAACGAAAAAGAAGAAAAAAAAAAGATAAAGATTTTAGGGCCTGCACGATGAGTTCGGCATCGAAAGAACAAAGTTCAAACAAAAGGAGCGTCGCGAGGCTGCAATAAAGTTTACTGCGTGCGGCTTTCCGCTTTCGGCGAACGCGATGCCAGCAACATTCACTGAGAGAGGCGTCAGTTTTACAACTCTCAAGAGGCGCGCTCGGGCCGGCGGCGAAGGTGGACGGATCATTAGCATTAATAAACGGCCGGCGTCGAACTTCGCGTCGTTTTAACGGCGAGGCGAGGACGGCGCGGACGCTTTTAGCGGAACGTTCTCCGTTGCAAAAGCCGGCACTGTTTTGTCGAATGATTCTTCGGTAAGTTGCACTCGAAACCGCCACCACGCCGGCGGCATTTATATGCAACCTTGCGGTGGCTTAATGGCGATGGCGGTTTCGCGACCGGCGGCGCGATGCCGATTTATAGACAGAGCAAAAAATTATCCGCGCAAAAACAAGTCGCTCGAGAAAATGAGAAATGTAAAGTCGCAAATTTAACTATCACGGCCAATCAGTATTTGAGACGTGGAAGAAAATGAGGGTACAGATTCACGCACGCATTTAGCAATAAAAATCAAACACCAAGAATTTATTTTATATTACAGTTTCACACAAACGAAATTACATTTATCCGTACTTAATTCGTGCTCAAGATCCACAATTTTGCACTTACATTCTGCGTTTACATTCTTTGCTTCATGAAATTTTACTGTTTCTTAGATGCAGCGGTATATACATCAGCATTGATTTTTAAATGAAGCTTGGACTTGTCGGTACAAACTGCGATTCTTGCAAGAAGGGACACGTTGCGCGCAAGCTTCAATTGTGCGAAAAATAAAGGAGTCGGGATGCCGTCGCGGTCCTTAAAGTGCTCAATGACACAGAGTAAATGGGACAAAGCTTTTAGAAGCCCCAGAAGCCGGCTATCTAATGGAGTTCTAATCTGGATACACGTTCTTTTATCAGGATCCCCCTGATATTTCAGCGATTCCATGCGACAATTCGATTGCTCCCGCCGCCATCCCTCCCGAGATAACATCTAAATGGAGTTCCATTTGTAGACGGAAACGTAATCCGCGTAATCGTGTCGCTAATTAAATTCCGCGAGCTTTTTACGTGCATGTTTGCAGGCATCCACTGCTGACGTTCTTAATGAACGAACGCATTCAGGAGTTTGATCATATCGGATCCCGCTCGCCAGATAGAACAGCTTGTATGATAAAAACTTGAACAAGATTTATGAGCGCTTCGTGTCTTTATAATAAGAATTATGTTTAATTAAAATTACAAAAATTATCGCACACGACGCAGTCGATCTTAACTTCAGTAATATATTTACTGGAAAGATTCTCATTTCTAACTACTAATACAACTAATGTAATTTTGCCATTAATCCAGTCGCTTTGTATCATTAATTTATACTGCTGCCTATCCTTACGTTATTACTTCCCGATATAGGCGATATAAAAATTCTATCAGCAAAATTACAAGCTAATACCGCCCATTTCGTCTCCTATCATAAATTCTAGTTAATATTTCAACGTTCACTTAACTTACGTCAGCATATACCTCATATCGCGAACCTTTTCAGCTCCGACAGTGCATTACCCGGATGCACTCCTATCGATCCGCCGATCTGAAGAGCCAGATTTTGATCTCCGCACGTAACTGCGGGCACCCACATTATACACACTGGCTATCTATCGCCGAGCGAATTAAACGCGTTATGCTTCAAGGCGGAAACAGAATACGGACGATTTCGGCCGTTGGCCGAGCGCGGACGTGATAAATTCGGACGGGCGCACAGCCGACGAGGGGAAAAGGAAAAAAAAAGCAACACCCGTGCAATTTATCACTCGGTCATTGACGGCAATTAATCTCTAACGACTGCGACTAATATTTATATTCTCGGGAAGAAACGTTCGACGGTGCGCAAAAAAAAGGGAGAAGGGGCAGGCGGGGGATGTTGAAGGGAGCAGAAATAATGTCTTTCGATCGCGACTCGTTTGTCACTCGGCGCGATCGATAGCTCGAAAACGACGGAGATTTTTCTCGCGCGTGCCTGCGTTTCGTATACGCGTCTCGCGATGCATCACGGAGTGGAAAGTCATGCTCTCCCTCTCGCCCTCTCTCTCGTTCGTGTACCAGGTCTCCTAAACGGCGCCTCATCGCGATGTTTCCGCACCTACTTTCGCGATAAATCGCACGGCGATAATGCGCGTGCCGCGTTTCCCCTCGCTCGGATAAACGCGTTGAAACGTGGTGGTTTCGTGACCTGGAAAAGAGTCTTTCTTTCGCATTCGTATTCGCAGCTGAATGAATTCTTCATTACGCACGACATGTTATTTTTTTTAACTACGCTGTGTGCCGTCGATAAAGATTTAACGGAATAATTAAGCAGCCTCAGAGAAAAAAATTGAAGAAACAACGTCACAACGCTATAATTGTCAAATTTTGCAAATTGATAAACATTTATGATAAATACGTCGTAATTTATTTTTATTTCTTTTTCGAAGAAAATGACTTCGATCAATATTTTAGACATTCTAAAAGAGCGACAATATATTTATCGTCCTAGCAACAACACGTCCGGGCGTGTTTTATTTTCCCAACGTCATTAGCGAGATCGGGATACTCTCGATGCACTTCATCGATGTCCGAGTTTCGGTACGTCAACACGTATCCGTCAAAGGACACGTTCGAGGTATCCTTTCGTGGGCTTTGACGACGTTGCATATGTAATAGAATGTTGTGCACGGTGGCGAGCTACCGCGTTCGATGCACGCGAGAAACTTCCGGGATTTCGAAACGACCGCGCGAGTAATCTTGTAACGGCCCTCTCAGAAGATGAGGGACTGGCGAGCGTGCCGAAGTGCTAAGTCACGAGAGCGGCGAATTTTACACAGGCCACCGCAACGCCAGAAACACCATAAATCATTAACTCTCAAACTGGTCCGTGACCGACATTATGACATCGACGATGTTGCACTTAGCGCAAGGTCTTGTAACTTGCATCACACGTAAGTGTATTTGGATATTACAGCAAACTAGGGCGAACTGACTTACACTGCCTTGGAGATGCTGATCGTGGCTGCAAATAACTCTAACACCATTTAGAGAAATACACATCGCGCGTAATCTTTATATCGCAACATGAGAGTATAAGTACAATTATGACATTTCGTTAAATTATATTTAATTTCCTTGCATTTCGTGCTAAGTGCAGAGGTAATTTGACAAAATGAAAAAGAACAGCGTTTAAAAAGTTTTCAGAAACTCCTCGTTACTGGCGTTACGGTCGAGACTCTAAATATATCGAAATTCATCAGTATGTACCGCTCGAGCTCTTTAAGTCGCGCAATTAAACCACGCTCAATACCCGTTGGACCGAGCAACGCCGAGGCGGATCGACAACGCATCATGCAGGTGCTTCCGTAAACAGGCGTTTTTCGACCCATCAGTGCATTCGATCGTAATTAATATCGACCCCGCTGGATATGGTGTCCGTTCGAGCTGGCCAATAATATCACCCGGCCAGCGATAATATGGCAGCTATCTTACGGCAAATAATGCACAGCTCGCCGCGCTCGCCGCATTGTTGACGGACAGAACGATGAAAAGAGAGAGGGAGGACGGCGGCTCGAGAGGGAGAGAGAGACATAATAATGGAAACACAAAGCTCTCGATCGACACAAATACACACGCGCGCGCAAATGAGAGCTACAAGCGCAATGCGATCCCGTTCCTCGGTTTCCTCGCCGTGACATATCACGAAAGGTTTCGCCATAATACCGACTGGTACACCGGTCGCTCCGTTCTTATTATAGCGGTCGAGTTAAAGGGCAATCCTCCCAGCGCGCGCAAATTGGAGCACTTTTGCGAAAGCAATTCGTACCTCGAGAGCAAATCGCACCATCGTACGATCGCTGAATGTTGTCCGACTACTACTCGACTCGTTGTGGACAACGAAAGTCTGCGCATTGAGAAGAATTCTTGAATAAAGAATACTCTCTTGAATAAACGAGATAAGTGGTGAGATTGTCTTAACAATTTAATGAGTTATAGACACACGGGTTATATTTCCCAACTCGGGAGAATGATTTTAATTTACATAATATGCATTTGCTAAAAGACATTCCAAAAGAGAAACATTTGATATATCGAGATGCGTTCAATTACATTTCAGATACACCTGTTGGACTTTTACTGCGATTCCGTGTATTTGCATATTACGGAGATGAGAAGGCCACGATCGAACACGTTAAGAGCGTAAGGGTTAACGAGCATCGCCACAAATTATCGGTAGGACTAATGGCGTCGGAGGTGAGCCGAAGGTGCGACAGGTGTATGTGCGGTACATGCGGCCGTCTACGTAGGAGTTTTAAGGATTATCCTGTCGCAAACGAGACACACCCTGATCCGCGGTATTCTCGAGAACTCTCTCTCTTTCTCTCTCTTTCTCACCACGGTGGAATTTGTGCCGCGCGAAGAGAAAGAGAAGGAGCGAGACGTCGAAGGTAGGAGCCTCGAATGAATATCGCTTTCTATCTTTAGAATTATAAATTAATGACACGCGCTCCTTCGCCGATGATAACGGCGATTTACGATCGGTTCGCGCGCGCCGCGAGTGTGTTTCGACGTTTTAGATACGACCGGCCTTATCTGCAGGAACGCCCGGTACTCGGTTACTCACCGGTACTCGGGAGTACGCACGGCATTATCGCGCTGTAAAACTACGCGGGGAAGTGCCGCATTTGAAGCAACGACGCAGCAAGGAGGAGAATTACGGCCGGAAGGACATCCGGATTTTTCAACAAAGTTCAAATTAGTCGAGCCTCTCCACGTTTAATAATAGTAATAACGTAAACTTCAAATGAAAACGTTATTTTCAATATATTATCTTTCAAAAAATATCATTCTTCAAATCGTACGTATAAATTATATATTTGTTTCTTATTGTAAATATTCCCATGAATCATTCTCTATGGTTTTCCTGCGTGAAAAGTTTGCAGAAACGGTTTGCAGACGGTATTAACGGGAGAGCTCATCAAAACGTCGTAATTCATCGAGATATCAAAAGTACGATTAACGAGACGAAATAATTCACGTTTTTGAGGACGCGAATTTTGCATTTCTCGGCGAATTTGCTTTTTTGCGAGCGCCGGCGCCGAATGACTTTCCAATAATTTTGACGGGTCGGATTATTCAACGCGGAAGAAGTTACGAGCCGACATTACACAGGTTTTTCGTCGGCGTATTCCGAGAACGTAGCGGTGATCGTGCAATATTCAGAGACGCGGAAAAATCGCGCGAGCCGCGCGTGCGGCATACGGGCGAGCTTAAACATTCAGTAATTACGCGCTTGTGCCGCGCGCGGTATTTTATGACACGCGCGCATTCTGCATTCAGCAACACCCCATCGACATAACGGGCGGTACCGACCGTACATACACAGCCGGGAACGGCCAACTTGGCGTGATTTTTTAAATCACGCAAACTTAATCCCGAAACACGTGAGAGACTTCAAAGATTATTAAGAGGTGATTTTATAAAAAGATATAAAAATGGGCAAACCTATTGCTCGAGAAATAAGATTTATTTCTCAAATGGACTAAGGAATTGTGCCACTTTTTATGTGCTATTTTATTTCATCGTCATATAATTGAAAAGTTCACAATCAAGACTCACACGATCTTGAGAAAATGATTACGAAAAGCTTATTTTCGAAATTTATCCTAAGCCATTTCTAATTTCGACGGGAAGAAGCGCTCTTACCTGGCCAAAGTATATTGACGTTCAAGCTCGTTTTACCTGTTTTTGCACCGTCTTAGTGAAACACCACTACGAAACCTTGTTTTCCGGTTGTCAAGGTAAATAAAGCCGCTTTGTTTTTGGATGAGCTCTAGAAAGGACGAGTTAAAGCGATACTTTGAAGAACGGGCTTGCGCTCGCACTATACGTCCGCAAGCTCGTCTTTCTTACACAGAAGCTCATCTTAAGTTCCGACTATGCATACACTGTTCCTGTGCGCCAAGTATACACGACTGGCAGCAAGCAAATAAAATATGAGAAACGAGAGGGAAGAAGAATTAAGAAAAGGAAAAAAAAAACAAAAAAAGAAGGTAATGCGATATTCTGCACCCGGGATTATAACAGCCAATTATTTTTAATGCACTTTTGTGTGATCTTTTAGATTTTAGTATATAATATATAAAACATTTTCAAATATTCATATGCTCCACATAAAAGGACTTTTAATATAAATTTATTATTAATACATTTAATAATATAATTCCGTTTATAATTTCCAACGTCATACAGAAATATAAATGTCAATTCTAAATAAACGGATATTATTAATGTGATTATCGTTCGAATTTAAATATCATTTGAATATCAATTAAACTTTAGAATGTAGGATGACGCGTCTGAAAAGCCACTCTTTTTCGCGTGAAGTCTATATTCGTACGAAAAGGAGGTGAGTGTCGGATATCCCGGTACATCTCGTTTTATCGATCGTTACCGACGGCTCGACCAACATTCACCATTTAGTACGCTTCTATCTTGTACGTGTAAATTACGAGGACGAGGACGAGGAGAGGACGATGACGACGACGAAGTGCACCGTCTATTGCTTATGCAGAAGGCGGACATGTACGTGACCGCGGCCACGTCGTTAATTTCGCTAAGTACCAGCCAAAGTCGGGCTATACACGCCTACATTGACCGCTTCATCTCGCGTTAAGTAATTGCCAGCCGATGGGAATTACAATCGCAGTCGTTCATCATCGTCCTCGGGCATGACACGCTGGAGACATGGAAAGAGATGGACAAGCGCGGTTTGTGGCCTTCGCGCGGCCGTACAGCATGTTCGACGACTGGCGATATTCCCTGCCGACTTTTCTTTTCAGCAAAAGTTCCGCGAAATAAATAATTCGAATCGAGACAAATTTTTAAACATTTTTTTTCCCAAAAGCGTTTCAAAAGTAAACAAGTTACTTTTTTTTCATGTAATTTTCATGTAAGTAAAACTGAAAAAAGGCACTTTCAAAGTTCATGTTATCATGTTTACCATCAAGATATTCAACTCGTATGGTCCAGTAAGCTTTTAAAATTGCTAAAAGTAACGCTATTTAAATATTCTCGCTCTCTTTTCCGTTAAAAATTTCAAATGCAGACACAAAGCTGAAACTGCAAACAAAAATAATCCTACTCGCCTTGCGAGTTTAAATTTACATCGCGTCATGAGACAGAAATATTTTATTCGCGACAATATTAATTTTCAACCAACGGAAAATATGCGTTTTGTTGTTTTACTTTCCTGCAGTAGAATTCATTTTAATTTTTGCAACGGAGGGAATAGAGAGATCTCTGTACGCGTCTGCCACGACGACACCCCGTATGTGGAACGCGCGATAGCTGTACACGCGGTTATTATGAGCAAGATCTGTGCCCATATACGATAACTGTGCCGCTCTCCAGTTATGCCTCCTCTTTCTCATCATAACCGCATATACATATTTATGCCGCTGTCTAGTCATGTACCCGTTCGAAAGAAGCAGCAGAGAGAGAGAGAGAGAGAGAGAGAGAGAGAGAGAGAGAGAGAAAGGGGGGAGGAGGGGAGGTAAGAGATGCAGAAAGATCGATGATTTAGTAGATGTTTATAATCTGGAATATGGTCATTATCATTGTGTTTCATATGAGAAAGTAAAATATGTAATACAATAATACAATATTATAGTATAGATAGTCACAATTACGCAATAGAAATATAATAAATTAGATTTAACAGCGAGAATAAAAGCGAGAAGAAACGAAAGGGAAAGTTTATTACGTTCCAATAAAGAAGTTTTATTTAAATTTCTTTATACATATTTTATTATACATTTTCTATAAAAATTTATCTTTATCGACTTACACGATGATTATTTGGAGGTCTTAGTGTTAAAGATTCTCTTTTTAAACAGTTCGATTAATTATTCAAGCGTCGAATGGTTTAAAATTAAAAAGCAGGTGCCAGCGTGCGCTTTTGTATCCGATTTAGCATTGAGGACCTTACCAAGGAGGGACGGCGGAGCTGCTCAGCCGTCCCGTTTCGTTTATTTATCACATCCACTTTCTTCATTTGCGGCAGCGTCAGGAAAAACGCCGGGAATGTCTTTCGGAATTACGGGAAATGCGCTCTGTGCCGCGACTGCGAGATGCGGAACACACACGGGCGTGTTTTATGCACGAAGGTACGCACACGATACGCGTAGGGGTATATCGCTTGCGTATACGCGTGCACGTGTCGAGAACCTAATTCAGAACGCGGCGGAGCGTGGCTTAATTCTTTGCGCATATCCTTATGGAGGTGTTCGCGCTAAAAACACACGCTTTTACACGATTCGCGAGGATAAACGAGCGGTAAGGATATATAAGAGCGCCTGCACGCGAGAATAAAGTTGCATGCATAAATACCGCATTTTCGACACTGTCATTCTTCAGCGTGACCAAGTTATTAGCAACAAGTGAACAACGGGGAATACTTACTTCTCGCGAAATTTCATCCCCGCGTCGCAGCCCGTAATACAAAATACACCACCACAGTAAACAAAAACTATTATTAAGGAAAAATTTTCAGCAAAATGCAAAATTGATTTTTACTTGGTGAGAATTTCAACGTTAAATCTTTTGACAGAGAAATTAAACGATCTAAAATTTAAACGAAAAATCTCCGTTAGAGTTGTATCGAAAATAAATACACATTTACATACAGAATTTAAATCGCAAAAACTTTTGCTCTTCGGCTGAAAATGAAATATTTCTATTTCCTGAAAATTCTTATTGAGCGAAACTCAGCCTGAAATATAATAAAGATCCTATTTTTAAAAAATTGTTCACGCAAGTTACATTTGTCAATGTTATTAACTATAAACAACGGAGAACTCGAAATGCAGATTGCGAGATGCTGCGGGCTATTTCTGCCGCGTAATGCGCGCGCGTTAATTAAAATAAATGACCACGAAACGTTCGAATTTTGTGCATTGTTACGCAATTAATGTCGAACCGGCCGGGTATACATCAATCGATAAAAGCGCGGGCGCATATTAATCAGCGAAATTTACTGAGAGAGACAGAGAACGGCTGGTATATCGCGGAAACTTAGATTTCACTCCGGCTGCCACTCCGCGTACAAGAGCTCACCGACTATAAAACGTCGATGCTGCTTTGAAACAGGCTGCACGTGGCTGAATGCATTTCCGTCTACACCGGTGCATCCACTTTGTTGGCGCGAAAGCGAAACCTGAACAGTTCCTCGTGCGGACGTCGTTATAGAAGGAAGATGAACGACGACAAAACGCACTATGACTTTTCACTCGTCGGAGAATCAACACAATATATTTTGAAAACATTTTTTTGTAAAATATACGATTTTATTATTTAATTTAATTAATGTAGAATGCAACATATACAGTGTTTTTGTCTTCGCTGAAAATACGTTGTATCTATTTATTTATCCGCATATATTAGGCAAAGCCTCCACGCGTCAAATTTGTTTTCCTGCCACGCGTAAAACTCGCGATAAAAATGTTGGAACGTTAGAGCGGTACTTGGCTATTTATTTGCATTACTGGTCGACTAACATTTTTTTTTTTTTGCGACGCCACCGGGCTATCCACGTTATTTGTTATTCATGTTACAGCCGCGACTTAACCGCACTCTTCTCCAGCCGCATAAACGTGGAAACCTTAAAGTGTCTCGATAATGATCATCTCGTGAAATACCAACGCCGCTAGAACGAAGATATCCAAGAGTGTTTCTAACGTTTCAACGCATCGTTTCGTCACTGGCAGCCGATGTCGCAAGACCGTGTAACAACAGTGTACAGAACGTCCCCGGGATTGCCGGAACAAATATCTACAATAATATTTCTTGAAGGCGGACACTATTTTTCATGCGTATTTTCCATTAAGGAACAATACGCACCAATTTTTGAGAAAAAAAAATGCATTAATTACCGTCGGCTATTATTGGCTTGATAAATTGCAGCGAATTACTTCTTCCTCAACGCGATATTTTTCCGCGGGCAAATATCTTATTAACGCGTTTATATTTCCACGTGTTTATTACGATGGAATCGTTTCGAAAAAAATTCAACGGAAAAATATCATCAGGTTCATCAAACGCTCTTACGTTACGTAGCGACCGTTACGCGCACATGTATGTGTGTTGTGTGTGTGTGTGTGTGTGTGTGTGTGTGTGTGTGTGTGTGTGTGTGTGTGTGTGTGTGTGTGTGTGTGTGTGTGTGTGTCTGTGTGTGTGTCTGTGTGTACACTCATGTAACATAAATATTTTGCATTCGGTGCCGCGGTATACGTTCGGTCGACGGCAATTACTGAATTTACGTAACTCAGCAGCCCACAGCGCCCGCGCGCGCGCACGTGCAATTTATTATCGTGCGAGAAGCTCCCGTCCGCGGCATTGCGCAACGCGCGTGCACTCGAAAACCTGATTTTCCTGTTAAGGCGACCGCAAAGTGACTTACGACGGAACTGGACGCCGCGCCGTCGTCGTTTAAAATCGCCGTCACGTAGCGTAACATCGGTAGCGGACGCCAAAAGAAAAAAAAAAGGACGAAGAAGAAACGCCTCGCGTCCTCTCCTCCACTCCCCTCCATTTTCGTCCCGCGAATAAATCACTGGTATCGTCCCCTGCGACTCGATCTCACGTCTTTCTCCAATTTCTTAATCTTAATCCTGGCTGAAATGAAAGCTCCCTTCTATAACCGTATTCCGCATTTTTAATATGTCAAAAGGATTCTTATTGATTGTATGATTTTTGGAATTTTTATTTTTTATTTTATCAAATTTTTTATTCCGTTCTGTTATCTACTCCATCCTACTTTATTCCATTGCACTCTACTTTATTACGCTTGTCTGCTATTTCTCAACGTCGGCGCGCAACAAAATATTTCACGGAGTTGATGCTCTTGCCGTATCGCAAAGTTTGAAAGTAGCACGACAGCGCGGCGGTCATTTTTCCCCGACTCCCCTTCGGTTACAACAATTTGTTTTTAATCAAAGCTCCTCTACCGTGTTAACATTCGTCGCGCAAATGTAGCTACAATGTATCGCTAGAAAGCAGTGTAATTGTCGGATAATTGCGCGGCGATTGTAACGTCAACACGCTTTCCCACTTCGCTAAAGGGACACGCGTGCAAACGATATGCCTCGGAGCGGGCATCGCGAAACAGACGCGATGCAAAAAGTCGCAAAAGTGTGCAATCAGTTTAAGGAATTCTTTTATAAAGCTATAACGCTCGCGCGCGTTAATAGCCGATCAGGACTACCGGTTTCAAATCGAGATCAAAGCCCGCAATTGCTTTCGTTTGATCGGACGCCGTATCTCGCTACGCCGCTTTATCACCGAAACACTCTGTGCGCTCGTACACACGCACACATCGAGAACACAGCGTGGAAATCGAAGCGTGGAATTGCTTAAGCAGAAGTCGTGGAAAGGAAAAGAGGAGAGAGGAAAGAGAGGGAGAGGGAGAGTGAGATACTGTCTTGTGCTCCTCGCGACGTTTGCCACGCTCCATTAATTTTATTACGGAGCCTAGAGAGCGCGAATTCTCATAGCAATCGATGTAAAAAGAACGTAGTAGTTTTCCTTCCTTCCATGTATCTCTCTCTCTCTCTCTCTCTCTCTCTCTCTCTCTCTCTCTCTCTCTCTCTCTCGTTTCTTTCCTTTCCTTCTATTTTGTCACATTCTCTTTCTTTTCCTCCACCACGCGCGCGGCGATAATGCTGAATCAAGCGCGACCGAATTCGCGATCGAATGGAGATCGCACAATGTCGCTTAAATTTCACGACTA
Organism: Wasmannia auropunctata; assembly: GCF_000956235.1. NCBI lineage: Eukaryota > Metazoa > Arthropoda > Insecta > Hymenoptera > Formicidae > Wasmannia > Wasmannia auropunctata. The sequence continues at coordinate 1,672,420 of NW_012026779.1, forward strand.
ACTGCTCGGATGCGACAACTCATCGCCGAGCGGTAATGCATATAACAATGCCAGCATAATGAAATATCGGATTATTAGCATAAAAATGTTCAATATTCACGTATACGACGTCACGTGATTATCTTAATAAAACGCGACCTTTACTGCTGCAGCATGCAGCATGCATTTTTCCTCTAGAATCACTGAATATAATTTTAACCGTTAATTCTTGGATATATATATATATATATATATATATATATATATATGTGTGTGTGCGTTTAAAATAAAAAATATCGGACGTCGTGATGTAAAGTGAAAGAGCCTGTGTTAAAGAGAATTATAATAATTAATTATTAAAGAATTAACACTATCCGATTGTTTTTATTACATATATTATTTCATTAAATGAAAATTATTAAATAATTTACAAATCTGTCAATTTATGAATGTAGCTGTGCTTATAAAGTGGCTATTTTGATGAGAGACGATTTGCTTTAGAATATGGATTAGCGAGGAGTAGTAATCGTCGATTACGGACGGCAAAGATGTAGATGCACTTTAGCGTCGTGGCGTTTAAAGTAAACGCGCTCGCATTTGCGCGTACATTTATTTGACGGCTTGCCGATCGTCGATATACGAGGCGATGATACGCTCGTATTAATGGACACATATCGATATAAGTATCGGCACTGATTGCTACACACGTTCCCCCATAGCAGCCGATGCTTATCATTTCACCAGCAGCGGCGGCGCGCGGCGGGCAGGTGCACAGGTTCGCTTTATCTCGCGCATATAGTCGGCAACGCGCGTATCACAGTGCACCCAGTGTAATGCATGCAAATCACGTCGCGCAGATAAAAAAAACCTTTTATAATCGGTATTGATAGACACGTCTGGCAGCGTGTCGCCGTCGTTTTCCCGCGTGTAACGCGATATCTCGCATTTTGACGTGGCCCGTTGACAGTACGCGTCCCTGTTGATCTACGATATCCGATAACAATGTAGACGTAACTCGCCCGTCGAATCGCGCCGATTAAAGTTGCAGATGACGATTGCATTTTTTCCAGAGCGAGAGAACGCGCCGATTCGTTCAAATTTATTATTTCTTGATTCTATTCGTCGAGGGATCCTTGCCACTTTGCAATTTCTATGAGAATTGATTCTGCGTAAATATATAATGTACGCAGAACATATGTTAAGACGTTTCTAATGCGCAACACTTGCAGTTTAACAAGTTTTTTTAATTTTTCCGCTTTTTTAGATAGCAGATGTAATGTTTTTTTATCCCGAACTAGAGCGTCTACGAGAAATCCCTTCGCGGAATCAATTCTGTAATTTCTGTTCGTTTAACGCAGCACGTGCAAATAAAGCACTCTCCGCATGGTAATAGGATTCTCGGTGGTGCCCACCGGAAGCTGAGATTATTAGAAGATGCAGAACGAACCACAAGAAATTCCTCTCTCTCTTTTTCCTTCACCCCTCTCCCTTCCTCCCTCTGACGAGCGCGTGATCTATGATGGCTCATCGTAGAAACGTAGATTAATGGATCTCGTTGATAAGCACGCAACGGACGTGCGATCCGCAAAATCGAGAGCTTACCCCTCGTCTTATCGTATTTGTGTTGCTCGTTACGTTTCATTATACGTTTCTTGCGAATGATACGTCGAACTAGAGCCGCTCGCTCGCTGCGTAGCGGAAAGTAACCGAGGAAATGTACAGTAATGGCACGTAAAAGGGATTGGAGTTACGGGATTAAAGGGCTGGAAAAAGATACAGAGTGACTGAGCATAACCGAGTAACCGTCGCTTCCTGGTGACCGGTAGGTCAACGGAATACTTCTCGAAGCGAGCGCGAGTGAGTCAGCAGGTGAGATGCTTAATTTAGGATCCGATTCGCCCTCCGATCTAACTTGACTTACGACGATTATCACATACACGCTTATAGGTATAGATAGATTCCACGTACAGAACTCGCGATCCTAATCTTAATCGCAGATTCTGCAAGTGATTCTTCGAACGCGAATTCAAAGCTGAAAGGACGGAGGAATCAAATCTTTCACGCGCAGATTTCGCGAAAACGTATTGCTGTATACGATTGAGATTAATTACATAATAAATAAATTGAAGTTACACATTTGTTTAATAGAAATATACAAAAATCTAATGTAGAACCTTTCTCGGTGAAGTCTAGCTAAAATTTTACCTTGCTCCTCGCTATGCTTGTAAAAGCGTTTCAGGGAGGAACTGAAAAGTCGTTAACTGGAAGACGGAATATACAGATGCGAGGCAATATATTTATAGATTGTGCTGGTTATTTACTAGTCTGCGTGTTTACATTTCCTACGGACTACGCGAATAATCGGGCGCTCTACTATTTTCAATATTACCCGACTTATACTTCGTAGAACCATTATGGATTTCTCCGCGAAAGCAATTTCCTCGCGATTACGTTCTGTCATTTGCGAATCAATTTTATCGAAGTCTTGAAACATCGCTTGCCAATTGCACCGATATATATTTCTTAGTTTGTCCAATAGCTCTTGTAACGTTTGATAAAAAAAACTTAGGTCTGCTTCGTTCAAAGCAGGCTGTTGAAAGATTTAATTAGTATAATTAGTATAATTAGTTATCATAAATTTAAAACTTGTCGACCATTGCAGTCAATAAGATTGACTATAGTATTTAATAATATTTAAATTTATCACTAGTTTCTTTCATAAATTTTCTGTCATGTTCTCTCTGTTAAAGTAAATAATACTTTAATTCGTGAATCTTATATTACAATTAAGAGACATATTTGTGTTTCTGTTGCATTCCAAGAACTAGCAACTCTCGAAAACAAGAGATGCGCGTGGTAAATATATTCTACAATTCGAAAAGGAAAAGCTTCGTTCAGATACGTCGCGCGATAACGCAAGATAACCTCGCGATAAAATATTCCATTCGTATATTTAAATGAGAGCATTCACACATCACGATGGCGGCAGAATGGAATAGGTCGGGTCAGCAGGAAACCGGACCGATTGGTGTGAATGCTCTCTCATTTAAATATACGGACGGAATATTTTACCAACCATTATCCTGCTCATCCCGTCCAGTCTCAATAACGAAAATAATCGTGACGTGAAGATGAAATCGCGTCTGATTCAATCGATATAATTGATCCTTCACGTACGCTCTCTCACGTTATATACCTACTCCCTTAATAAAATATCACAGATAAAAACCAAACGTCAATTCCTAATTTTCCTAATGGTGAATAAATATTAAAATGATATTTCCGATATTCTTTAAATAAATTATCTTTCTCGTCTGCGCCACTTCTCGTTTCTGCATTGTTAGCGATATTATTATTACATTTGTATTAAAATTTTATCACGTGCATTTATATAATAAAATTTTCAGAGATGATTGAATTTATAACGTAATATTTTTGCAAAAAGTTTATTCTGAGAAGTGATCATAATAAGATTTACAAATATGAAATATACGTCTTAAATATTAATTAAAATTAAAACTCAATTTCTAAAAATTTTATTACAGAATTAAATTTTGATTGAAAAAAAAAAAACATACATTTTCTACAGATAATGTATCTTAATAGTTTTTAGTAAATACTCTGCCTCATTCTAGAGCAAAATTTTTCCCCTCTCGCGTGAAAGCGCGGTGAGATGCAAATGCGGTCCCCTCGGCCGAGGAATTCATCGTCTGTTAAAGCGGATTGGATCCACGTCGTCGTCGGCTGCCATCGGCGATGAAACACGAAATTGCCGTTGAATGGTACGGTAATGAAACGAAGGTGATTGCGCGCGATACGCGACGAATACAGCGAGAATGGACGGGCGACGGGCGACGACGACGGTGGTGGCGGTGGCAGCAGCGGCGACGGCGACGACGATGACGTCGACGGCGAATGCTGCGCACCTGATAATACGAGAGCATGCAAAAAGAACCGCGACGCATAATGCGTTATCGCGTATGAAGCCCGTCGTAATTTGCTCGCAGGAATTATTTATCGCGCGCGCCATGAACGTCATGAACGGCGGCACGATGCTTCTCAATATTGGTAAGCGCGATTGTAAACATTGTCGCGCGACGTAGTAAAGCGCTGCAAAATAATGAACATTGTCTCCCGGCGCGATAAGATACGATTAGCCATAGAGATACAAATCATTTTGACTTTGCAGGTTAAATATACGTGAGAGTAAACATGTATCCAAGCTAGAAGATTAAAGTTATTCTAGTTTAAAAAAATTTAAGGAATGATATTATTATTGTTTTTAAAAGCAATCTTTTTGCTGAAACAAATTTGAAGATTAAAGTTATTCTAGTTTAAAAAAATTTAAGGAATGATATTATTATTGTTTTTAAAAGCAATCTTTTTGCTGAAACAAATTTTTAACATTCCCATATTCTTTCGCAATTTTATTTCCATTTTTTACTTTAATGTGATTTAAATATGGCATAGTATATACTTGACAAAGCATACTAAAAAACCGTTCTTTTACGAAAAAAGAAGTTTTATTAAAAAGTTAAAAAGCAGAAATATTTAAATCTCATTGTTATTTTCCCGAAAATAAAATTTCTCATTTCGATGAACGCTCCAATGATCTTTTTTTTTATTCCGATGAAATGTGTATCCGCTCGCGTGTTAGGGAAACGCGCAAGGAAACAGCCGTAGGGACGCATTCGAATTCCACGCAGGGCGGTTTAGAGGCGGCGAGCACGTGTGGCGGGATCGAGAGGGAGAGGGATTAATTAAAGCGGAGTTTTTCGAGCAACGGCGAAGAATTACAACGAGAAGAACGCCCGGAAGCTTTAAGAGAAACGGCGCGGCGTAAAGCTCAGTGCTTTACTATGTCTGCCAGCGGTGTTAGAGGCAGACGGTTGAAGTTATACGTACTTCGTCGACACGGGGGAAAGTAAATCATGGCGTTTGCGTTACTACGATACTTTCTCCCCCGAATTTTTCAACGTCGAAAGCTTCAAATCGCCCTAGGGTAAATATAAGCGTAATTAGCGAAGAAACATGGCTAATTAATTAATTTCTCTTTGTACACTCCGTGGATGCACTAGTGCTTCGTAAAATTTACAACACAATTTCTCAGAAAATGTTAAAAGTATATGCTCAAAAGTAATTACAATTTTCTACATCAACGCAATTCATTCGCAATTTTGACTGTTATTATATTCCCACGCGGTCGTTTCCTAGCCGATATTACGCATCGTACATTACGTCGCGGATGCCTACTTGTTATTAAATGCTGCACGATCGGCGTGTGTAGACATTGTTCGATAGAGCCAGTCGATATACGTCGTGGCGCGAATAATAAATAACCTATCTATCCGCGCGGCGCATTTAACATTTTTCGCGTGCGCGCTCGTCTGAATAAAACATGAGTCCGAGGCATTAGCGTACTTAAAGTATAATGCTTTCTCGCCGACGACCGGGCGAGTAGTCACACATGGAAAGCCAATGATACGAAGCGGCAGGCGGAGTATCTGCCTTGCGGTCGACACTCGAGTCGACGTTTCGTTAAATCGACAGACAAAGATCTAGAATCGTGACGCGCGAGATCGACGCGGAGCTTACGCGAGTTAGCATAAATCCTCGATGCGGCTTCGTCACGCGATTTGCATCGCGTCGCGCCCATGTCTGATTTCAGATAATTCCGGAGCCGAAATCCGATCCGGAGCGGATAAGTCGATTTAAACGTGGCGAACGTCGCGAATTTTTTGCCGCACGAAAAACCGACTCGCGAATTTTGAGGACGAGGAAAAACGGCTCCAGCAGAAATTTCGCAAAACGTATTCACGATTGATAAGCGCTATCGCGTGTCTTGTTTTTCAACCTTGGGGAAAACTTAACAAAGTCGAACGTAAGACGAGTTTGCGGGGGCAAGTTCGCGGGAGCGAGGCGAACGCGACAACGCAAACAACGAATTGATAATAACCATCGCGTTTTGTTTTCCCCCTTCCCCCTGTGTAGCTCGTGGGCATAAATCTTGCGTGTGCGCACGTGCGTCATGTGAAGACGAAGAATTAAAACCTCAGCGTCAACGGTGGCACGCGCCTCGAATAAAGTAGCGCACGCCGAACCGACCGGAATAATTCAGCATTTGCTTTACGTTTAGAAGTTCTGACGCGCAAATAAAATACCTATGGAAGCCTGCAATATTTTCCACGCTCATCCGGTTTCAAAACACGGTTCACAAAAGACGTATCTACGTCTATTTGTGATGTTACCGTCATCCCTTCTCTTCTTCCGTTGATCGATTACATTCTGAAATGTGCCTTCCGTTTCGCTTTAGAGACTTTGATTATTAAATCCAGAAACGGCATCTTAATTTTCGGCAGAAATCAGATAAGCTTAAAAATAATCAATACGATAAATCAAATATTTAACGCTCTATCAGGAGATTTATGAATTATCCGAAAATATGCTAATTGTGAGTTCATACATAATTGTTATACGTTATTGTTACCCCCCCCGAGAAATCGATTTATCAATTTATTTGTTTTTGTTCTCCTGTCGCGCAGTATTGGTTCGTAAAATTTACTCCAGAAATTCATGGTTTAACACGTAATATAAGTGAGGAATCATTTATGTTACCAACCTGTTCGGGACCTTCGATCCTTCAATAATTCACTCGGCGTTTCCTAATAATAACCCGACCGATGAATCACCGACGAGAGAAAGCGCCCGCGATTATTTATAGAGCACAAAGTACGACTCGCGAAATGGGAGTAACCGATGGGTACAACATAATAGTTACGTAAGGTCGATTTTCGCAATGGCGTTACCTTTCCCTGCCTAAGAACAAAGATTTCATTGTCTCGGGAATCCACCGTTATTGCATCAATATGCAATCATCGTTCGCTTAATCAATTCGAATGAAAGGCGGGTATTGTCGGGGAAGCCGGCAATGCAAACGCGCTTCACTTGTCGCCCGTATCTCACTGGTAACGGACAAGCCATTTCTCAAAATTAATTCCTCCAGTCATCCCTTATTGATCCTAAAGCTTCGGACAGTCTGATATAATCATTAGCGTACACGTGACTAACATTTTCAATATGTCTACATCTGAGAAAAATTGAACCACGAATGCGCAGTTTCAAGTAAATTAAGTGTGGATAAAATAAGAGAAATTTATATGGAAAATAATGTATGGAATTTGGTATTAATATAGTTTCTGCGTGTGTTTAAAAAAAATACTATATATATTTATATAAAACTGCACGACAACTGCTTTAATGAAGCATCCGTCTTATTGTTTTTACATAAATTCGTCCATTTATTTACTGCAGAACTCGCTAAGTTTGTTTTCCTAACTGTAATTAAATATGGATATATCAAATTGATAATTTTAAATTAATCTCATCCTGTGCTCTTCTCAGGAACCAGATTATCTGCATGTCAATATTACGATGTCTGCCTTAATATAACTGGCTCAAAGTCTCGTTCTAACATAAAACATAATGATTAGATTCTCGGCTTAATAAGCCAGACGATATTTTCATTACCTAGCGATTAACGTCGTCCCGAGGATAGAATCCGCTAATAAAAGGCACAGGTAAAATTCCTAAAGAAGAAGACATGCTCAAGCAGGCCGAGCGCTGCTCAAGCAAAAAAAAAAGAACTACGGCAGGAAGAACAAGAAGAGGGAAAAGAAGACGAAGACGAAGAGCCTGCGTGCGATAACCAACCGGTGCGACGCAAAAGTGTCTCGTGTTATCGTCGAAGAGAAGCCGAAGAAGGATGTGGCGAGTTGGATGAACGAGCGCAACGAGTTCGCAAATGTCAGAGACGGCAACGTCCGAAGCGTGTGAATTTACGCGCGCGTGCTCGGCAGGATGCGTGCGAGGATCAGGATCACACGTGGGCCGAGATCGGCAGCTTTCTCCGCACTTGAAAGCGGCCTCAGATAATGGAGCGATAGCGACGCGCACAGAGTTGAGAGAAATCCTTAATCCTATACCCGCAGTTGACTCTGAGAATTTTTTGGAACTTTCACGCTTGTTGTCGACGCGCAGAAAATCGCGAAAGAAAGAGGAGAGCGTCCCCAATGCCGCCATCAATCAATCAATCAAATATCGTGAAATATACATTTTATAAATGTAGGACTGATATTACTTGGCAATAAAATTTCTATACGAAGAAAGCATACTTTTTCGTAAGAGCGCTCTTTTGCCCTGCTTTCTACTTGATCAAGTTAGCCTAGCAATTTTTCGGCGGTTGGCGAGCAACGGTTTTTCTCTCGTTGCCATTATCATCGAAAATATATGTATACATATTTGTACCTCCTACCGTCATTACGTACAGGGTACTTTGAATTTATAAGAACGCGCTGATAAAATTCAATTACAACGTGTTTCGGCCTCGGAAGCGATCGACATCGCGAAAAGAACGTCCTCGCAGTCGTCGAGGACTATAATCGAGCGCGGTGCTGGATCGTTACCCTCGTTTATACTTCAGGCAGGCGTAATGGCTGCTTTTAATGTTCCCGAAAAAATTCTACGCGGCGGCGGCGACGACGACGATATGAGGAGGAGGCATAATGGTCTAGATAATGCACGATAATCTGCATTCAAATTGCGGCGGGGCCACCGTGTTCCTGAGGCCGACATAGTAACGCAAAGTCGACGTATTTGCGGATAAAGACGCGCCGACGATTATACAGGATGTTCGAGGAGCCCGCGGCTTAGCTTGGATAGCAGGTAATTTGACAAATTTGTCAATTGATTTTTTTTTCTTACACGTATACGATTTATCACGATGTTTTATGTATCCGTTTTAAATATCTCGGCAATTAAACGACGCTGTATTAGAATTCAGGGAAAACGGAATCCCAGATTCCAGCGCACCTCTAATAAATTTCTCTCCGGCGCGGCGTCTCGGTCTTTCGCTCTATTTGCAAACTCCTTTCTCGAAGCAGGCGGCGCACCGGCTTTCGCTCGTTGCCGCTGGTAAATGAGCCGCACTTGCCAAGGTGGGGCCAAGAATCCGCTGCAACGCGCCCACGCGTCTAAACTTGTAGCGCGACCTCAAGCGATTTAATTAGCTCGCTGATATATCCCTTCACTTCCCTCACCCTTCTCGTTTACTTATTGCCACCTCACGTTCCTGCGCCGGCGACTGTGTTTGCGCAACGATTAGTCGCAAGTGATGCCTTGGCTTATCTCGAAATAAACGGTTACTAAAGAAACCTCAGATTAAAAAAAAAAAGAAATAATTACTATTCTTAGCCTTATTTTTTCAAATTAATTTTACGAGTCGTATTTAAATTTCAAATTAATTTTACGAAAATGTTTATCCAAGATCCAGTCACGCTAATCTAGCGAAGAAAAATGAGGAATGACAAATTTGTCCGGTTTAGGTATTAACGAAATTAAGAATAGCTTAACGGTCTCGCATTAAATTCCACTGAAGGAAAATCGATTTGACATTTGCCAAGGGGATTAACAGTAGATTCGATAGAAATGGTAGGCACTATGTACGCGTATCTCTCGCGATAACATTAAATTGTACATGCAGCAACTCCCGATAATGCAACTTGTTGGTTCCTGCAGCGGCAAACAATGCACTCGGAGTGGATTGGTAATCTGGAGATCGTCGGGTAAATGAGATGAATATCAGCCACTCTCGACTCCACTAAACCGGCGCATTGTGTAACGGCATTGCCGCCGCTTATGCTAAACAGACACGAGCGGAATTAAAATTTGATCAAATGGGAGTGGTCGCGTTTACGATTGTAAACCTCCGCTCCCGCTCCGCGTGGCGTTACCGACATTTCCCACGATATTGCGTCCCGCCGTTCCTCGACCACGATTTCGACAAAATCGAATATCGAAGTACTCGGTCTCTCTCTCTCTCTCTCTCTCTCTCTCTCTCTCTCTCTCGCTCGTTCTCGCTGTCTCTCGCTCGCTTGAATCCGCGTCCGATTAATCCCTCGGAATCGTGCGCTATTCATTTTCGCGTTATCTCGTTTTGTAGCAGAGCCGATCGACGTTTGGAAATATTTGTTTGCGCAAGTTTACATCGACCCGAAAGCACTCATCGAAGTTGATTGATTATACGGTGTCCTAGAATCGGGCGAAAAGCAGGCGCAAACGTTTACTCTTGTAAAATATACGCTTAATTTTTCTAATTTCATTTATGGACTTCTTTATTTTTTGTGGAGTGTTAGGAACGTTTCGTTGGGTTGGCCCATTTTGATATTTAATTATAATTTCAAAATTATAATTTAAAAATTATAATTTAATTATAATTTAAAAAAAAACCAACATTTTATGTTTTCAGAACTTTTAAAATTTCAATATCAAATATTTTAGTATGTAACACTTAAAATTTCATTAAAGTTTACTTCGAGCTAAACGATAAATAAAATGTTTTGTTTTTTTGTGAAATTTATTTCTCGATAAACTCATCAATCTTAATAACTTTCAAAACGCGGAAATTATTAATGTCTTCTCGCTAATAAATCGAATAACGATACAAGTTTATTTTACTAAAAAGAAGAACTATACAATACAACTCCATAAACTTTTGAACGAAAGCGAAAAAGTGGAATGCATATGCGACGTAAAAAAAATGCACTTACGAAACAAAACGGAGTAGTTATGAAGCGAAAAAGAAAGAACAATTTTATTACTTCGATAGTCGTCCCACCTTTGAATCGATTATACCGCCGTCGTTCGACAACACACGGAAAAGAGAATAGATATGCACCGATGCATATAAAAGTGATATACGATAGAGTGCCTCAGTAATAAAACAGCGACGAGCCCCGGCGCGGCGCATAAAAGCGCTCGGTATGTATATGCATATCCGTGTGCGTACGGCCTGTCTTTTATTTTTACGATCTATCTACAGAAGCGGGGAACGATTAACACGCCGAAGGAGCTCGTACGCGCCGGCATGACGCACCGTCCGACACTTGCCGGAAATTGCGGCGCGATGACGGCTTTACGTTTCGTTTGCCGAGCGCACGCATTTCGAGATGCACGTTTTTTTTCTAGGCACGTATGTATTCGGGCCGCGCGTTGCATTCGCGCCTTCTCGATAATTCAATGCCGCCACACCGTGTTAAAAAGCCATTCGTCCGATTTCTTGCCCGTTACATTCCCGATGCCGCGGATGCCGTCACGGGAATAGCAGGAAGGACAGGACCCCGGAGGAGTCCTTGGGAAAACGACGACCTGTCACATGCCTATCGTGCCCGATGCCTATCGTCGACGAGCTGCCATAAGTCCCTTCGCGATCGGGAATTCCGTGGAGAAAGAAAAAAATGTAAAAATCAAACTTGTAAAAAATATGAATACTCAACACATTCGCAATTCCCTCGTAATTCTTTCTCCCGACAGATATCTCTTGCAATATTTTCGTAGCCGCGTCCTCCAATGTATAAAAGGCATATAACATTCTCCGATACGAAATTGGAGATGACAATCTCTCTCTAAAGTATCATACAACTTCCTTAATCTCTATCGCTATTCCCAATAAATTTTGCTGACACTCGTACACTAGGAACAGGTACATCGAACGAGTCTATCGCGATGCAGTGACGGATTCGTTATCCGTTGATGATGATTCACCGCCTTCGTAATTCGCTGATTATAAATGGCTTGCCACCTTCGCCGCTTTTCCAAGCCCACTGAATTACGGAGTCGCGGTCATAAATCCTCGGTGTAAGATACTCGGCGTGCAGGTAGCATTTCAAGGAATACGCCGATGAGAAACTAATAGGCAGTCGGCGCGGCACGCGGATTCAATCGTTTGGAAGTTACCAGCGCGGAGAGCCCACGTCGCTCCCCTCGGATGAGGAATAATCTCTCTTTCTCTTTCTCTTTCTCTCTCTCTCTCTCTCTCTCTCTCTCTCTCTCTCTCTCCACCCAACGGGATGAGAGTGTAATCGATGGGTTACGAGGAGCGTAAGCCGCAAGTCACGGGCGTCTGATATGCGCTACGTGCGTAAAAGGAAAATAAACGCCTACCCACGATATCGGAAAGGAATTAAGAGGCCGGCGCGCGACGGGGAGGGAGGGATAGCAGCGATCATAAAGTCCGCGCGACCGCCGTTAATTTTGTTGCTACCTTGTGTTAAGGAAGATATATTCCCGCGGCTGTCCGGCCGCAAGACTCGGGAGAACTGTAAATTCAGCCCTACGGGTGTTCCGGGATGACCACTCGCGTGTTGCATGAGGCGAGAGACAACCGCTAAGTCGCGAGGAAGGCTGAAAAGCCGCGCGAGACTTCGACACCGACAATAGCGGCGATTAATGCGTAAAGGTTGCGCCGCGGCGCGACTACCGCGACGCGCTGGGAAATGCGCCGCGGAAGTGTTGAGTATAATCCCTGTTGATAATCATTGAGGGAATCGCGGAAAGATAACGGTTATAGGGCGGTAGGGGAGCGAACACACCGCGAGACACAAAAGCGGATGAGGAGTCAAATGGATTTTATGGCGCTCGCAACAATGCCGGCGATACATTACATCGGCGAAGTATGATGTATACGTCAAATGTCTCATAACTGCGTCCTATGCTAATTTCTCGGGTTTTATGGGCACTAGAAAAGCGGCAGAAATGTCGTGGGAATAATAATAGCATCTCCCCAGTATTAGCGAAACTATACTAATATCTTTTACAAGCGTATATATATATATATATGTGATATATTAGATAACTTCTTTTTATCCCTCTCTATCTCGTCTATCCAGTTAGCTTTGGGAATTTCTTAACAAAAGATTAAATAGTTAGATAACGAATAATTAAATGTCACTTTTAGCAATATAATCATTTTAATTAAATAACGCAAGAATAAAATTCGAAAAAGCTGACAACTTTCAAATCGTCTGACATTTTTTTTTTTTAATGTGATTGCCTCGTAATCCATCCATTAAAGCCTTTATTTATAAAAAAATGTGAATTTAAGAATTTATTTTATTTTAAAAAATTATCAGGAAAATTACCACGTGCGCGAAAAAAACTGCAATCAAAGTATCTTCTGCTCTATAAGCTCGGAAGGATCGCTCGTTTTTGCCACTCCAACACGATACTTCCGACCGAGCGTTACTGTCGCAGGAAAAGTTGACGGGAACCCGAACCACTTTTACGGAATCCGCAAGCGGGCTCGCTGCCCGCCGGGTATACGATTACAGGCCCGACACTTGAAGTGGACAGAGCGACAGCGGTGAGACTCTGTTCGTTCCCCGCGCGATGATTTACGTGTAACGTGCAACCGACAGAGAGCCAGGTGGTCGGAATGCCACGCGAATGCGTAACACGATATGCCCCGTCGGCATAAGTGCGGCGCAATGTCAACGACGAGCGCGGCCAACAACGCGACACGGCCGACCTGATAACGTTTCGCTATCATTAGTTTACTGCGCGTGTTGTAATAACACGTGCGTCGTTGCGCGCGCTCGTAAACTTTGCGGCGTGCTTTCGGCGTAGATCGTTCACACGACGCTCTGCTGTGTAATGCCACCGAGCTACGTAAAGTTGACCGATTGATAAAGTTGGCGATTTATTTGGTGATTTGTTTTCGACGTTTAATCATTGAAATTGGATTAGCAAAAGAAAAAAAATAGGATACGTGTACGTAAAGTTAACGTAAACTTTTTAGTAGCCTCATCTTATGATTGTATATTTATTTAAAACTCGATTATTGAAGTCTGCTACTTAAATCATCGCACTGAGTCTAAAAAAATTCTTAATTGTACAAAAGCCAATTTCCGATCAAAATGTGAGTTTCTGTTGATTCTTTCGAGTCTATAAAAATAAACGATACCCTGGGGAGAAATCTACTTGCCCGAGCATTAACGGATTAATTCAAATACATTCCAATTTAATTTCAAGCGTAATTCAAGCATCGAATTGAAAATCTTCGAATTGGATATTTCTCAAGTTGTTTTCCGCATTATAAATTCCGCGATGAAACAAAGTACCTAAGCCGCTTAATTCGCTATTTCGCAACAATTGTGCCGCTCGTATGCCCAGCAACTGGATTAATATGAACGCTCTAACCTACTTATCCGCAATTATAACAGACTAAACGCTGACTGTAATATCTTGTTATTATCTTGTATTCGATAATATACTAATGTACTACCGAGATATAGGCCTCGCGATGTGGGCATTAGATACAGCCTTGGTCAAAAGTCCCTTCGATAAATCTCAAGACAAAAGTAGTCGACTTTATCATTAATTAAAAAAGACACCGTATATTAATTTCTATAACTGCATCGCGTTTTGATATGTGTATTTGTTATTCAGCAGGAAATTTCATTATACGTTCTGATTTGTGAAATAGAATATCTCGGCTCAACGCGATTTATTCAAGCTACGAAGCTACTTCTGGCCACGGCTGTATGCAGACTTGCAGAGAACACTTGCCGTGCAACGTGGTCGATCTACTTAATCCGACGGCATCCATTCGATAGTATCGGCGGGAGTGGTACGGTATCGGGGAGTAAAACGGGCAGGAATTACGGCTTTGACGGCTCCATCGGCGAATCGTTAAAAAACTTTTCAATACTGTTAGACGAACCTTATTTTTACAAGCCGCGCGAAACAACAGCGTTTCCGCCTCTTGGAAAAAAAAATGTTAAAACCCGATACTTTTTCCACCGCGGGCCGGGGCTCATCGAACGAATTTCGACGAATGAACGCGCCCGTTAAATTCGCGATTTATGCCAGCAGCGGCGCGGCGGCAATAAATTCTAACGCAAAATCCCCGGGTAGAAGTTTTCCCCCGGAGAAATAACACGTTTGCGAGGAGTCAGCGAAAAAGCTGAAAGTTACAGCGGGTCTACACTTTAACTCGGTACAGTTAATTTATTTAACAGTCTAGTAAACGTGTAACGGTAATTAACACAGTACGCGAACGAACATCGGTGGTAATTAACAAATGTGAATAACGTTCTATTTAAAATATCTTAATATCAAAAGCTAATAAATGAGCAAAATTTAAAAGAGTTGTTCAATAAGTATTTGTAATATTCTCGCCTTGAAATTTTTCTTCTGACTTTCTAAATTTTTTAACAGGTAAGACAGGCTGAGAGCAGCCGTCCGAAATTCAATTTTGAGTCGCAATTGTGGCCAAGTGCGAGGGCAGGAGAAAAACACCGCGGCCAACGGCACCCAAAGTTGTAAAGTAAAACCGGAGAATTATTTTATGGCGGTTAAGCACTTCTTTCGCGACCGCCGCTTTGAGATCCACCTCGCGCAAGCACCGTACACTTATCGCTCTTATAATAATTGCCGCTCGTTACCGAGGAGAAGCCTTCTTGCTTATATTTTCGATTGCGGTGCGCTCACACACGGAGCTGTCCCGCATACGTAAATTTGCCGGGCCGTTTCGCATATTTATCGAAAGCAATTTATAAGAATTAAACTTAATTTCAAAAAGATTGGATTGCGTAATCTCTCCTGAAAGAATAAATCGCTATGTGTGGTTTGCGGCAACGCACCTTTTTGCATCTCGCGGACAATAATGGATATAATGAATATTTATGATCCGAATATATCACCCGACCCAACAATAGTTATTCAAATAATTACTCAGAATAACTAATGGATATCAATTATTCGCGAGTAATGCCTGAAGCGACCGCACTGTGGATTTTACGAAACACATATACCAAAACGCGTGAGAATATAAAGGCTTGCGTCCATCCATTATGAAGTTAAAACATAAAATAACGCCGACCACACCATGACGAAAAATATTGTCGATTGATAGAAAAAAAACAAATAAAAAATTAAAAAAACAGGAATTAACTATCTTTAAAAATCATATGTCATGATATATTATTGTTAGTGTCCTATCCTACAAATTACAAAGCACGTCGCGTACGCTATCAAGCAACCGCGCTCCTCCGCACGGCGAGGATGTTTTCGTTCCGTATTAATAGTGGTAATTAAGAGCGAGCGTACAGGCGGCGGGACGACGACCGCGTTCTCCCAGGCATATTCTGCCCGTGATACACGCGACAAGGTCACGTATGCAAAGTTCAGGCCATTATGACGCTCGTATTCAGATGCAAATTGGCTGGAAATGGCGCGTCTCTTAAAATATACTTACGGCGCGCGAATGCGTCGTCGAGATATGGCTCTCTCTATCGCTCTTTCCGTCTCGCCTTCTCCTGCGAACGGGCGAGCGAACGAAGGAGCACTAACGAGTACAGAAGGTGCCAATGCGGCGATACAAAGCGTGCGTGATTATGACGCCGAGGATGAAAAACAGCAGAACTCTGTGCGGCGCAACGCCGGTGGGTCGACAGTGCCCTCGGGTTTCGCGAGCGTCTTAATGACAGGCCGCATAATTAGCGAGAAACTACGCCAGCGCGCTGTGAAACTCGGTGTAACGATCCTCGAACGATCGCTCGGTGTGTGTGCGTACGTATGAATTTCGCGTTTCCCTTTCAAGACAAAATCTTACCGTGCGAGAAGGACACGGTAAAGATTCCAAGATCATTAATTCTTTCGATAAAACGTATCCTACGTTGTACGTTTCAATTAATAATATGTATAATGAAGAATTATTTAGTTATATATTTATGTACGTATCTGACCGTAATATTAATCAATCTTTATGATTAAAAATTAGAAAGAAATATGAAGACAAAGAAATTACAATGTAAATATAACAGTCAAAGACAACAAAATAATAATTTATTAAACTTATAAGTGCGTGTGTGTTTAATAAATGCAGAATTAGCGATAAAATTAGCCACGTGAGAGAAACTGCTATAAGTTTCGCTCTAATAATATGCAACAAAGTCAAAATATGTGACAACCACTGTGCAATAATGTTAAAATATAGTGCAAAATTATATACTTGCGTGATGAAATTATGGTTGATCGACTATCAGTGAATGTGTGTCGCTGGCAAATTACACAGATGGAGCAGCATGTAATTATATGCCACTGGAATTGAAGTGTTTAAAATTCTCCGCATTAATTCCACTTTTACGTAATTAATGATTGAAGTTATACAAATCTTAAATAATTTTCCCCTTGCGCTGGTGCCGTCAAGCTTACTTGCTTCAGCACTTTTATACGCGCATTGCTCACATAAAATCATACGTAATATAAAGCATCGTAATATATGAATATTTTAATGCAAAGCGCCAAGTATGGTAATAAGTTGATCAGTAAGGCTGAAAGATGTACGAGTTAGAGCCAACACACATACACATCACGATACGATGTACACGACGTATATATAAATTAACATATCGATAAATTAATCTGAATCGCTTTAAAAAAAAATTGCGTATAAATTTAAACACACATATATAAACACACACCGTGGTTTCATCATCTTGTTTATTTAAATGTACGACGTTGCGCAAACGTATCGACTGTATCGCGCAGCGTGCACTGCAGAAAATACAAGTCGCGACGGACACATCTTAATCTGCTCTCTGAATAATTCGATACGACGTCGTTTCTCTATCACACAATACACGTGTGATACTTCTTCGTGAATTTTTCACGAGCAAAATCCGAATTAACAGATAACAGCTCGATAACGGCTCTGTAGCTCGTCACGCGATAACAACAGTGAATTGCGAGAATGTCGTGATTAGTCGTTTGCAAACTTCGACGCCACGTCGTTCGATCAATTCGTTCGATTGACTCCTCCTCAAAGGAATCTGTCGTAGACATCGGCATACCGGTTCCGTGTTCCCGATGTCTTTCTTTCCTCTTTTTCCCCCTCCTCGATCGTGATTGACGTCTCTAATCCCAACCGGTATAATGATTCATCACGGGCAACGGCGCGCGCGATAAGACAGACGGATTACGTCGCGTATACACGCACGCGCGTGCATACACGCCGACGATGGCTAATTCAATCGACACAGCATGCCGCAGGCTGTTAGGCAAAGCGTCGACCAGTTAATGAGGTGTCATTGATTACGAACATTCATTTCGGCACGAGACAAGAGAGCCTGAATCCGATCGTAAGCGTGACCTAAATACGCTAAGTTACACGACCGTCTTTGTAGTCTCCGACAAAATTTTCGAACAGAAAATTCTAAGTTTTTAGAATAATTCGAAAAATGTCATATATAGAAAGAAAATTAATTATTATAATCAAATAAAAATGAAAACTTTTCTTTTCCTCTGTTTCTCTTAAATTAAGAGAGAATCAATTATAAAAATGTATTCGCTTAACGTAAAGATTTGGTTTCTCTGCATTTTTCATCTCTCTCTTTTTTATTAAGAAGATTCGTGAGATGCAACTCTGTCCTCAAAGACAGAGATTCACAATAATTGTAGCAAGTAAATCATAAGGATCAACCCGATCAGCCCTCGTAAGGAACGTCAACGACAAAAAGGGGTGCGGTAGAACCTGACGTGTGAAGAGTCAATGTTAACAGTGCCAGAGAGTGGATGTGCGGCAACGTGGGCGAATTATAGCAGTTTGCCGACCCACACGCGAACCGGCCAAAGGGGCCATTACTCAATTCCGAGATAAGGAAGAGGAGATCGTCGGATTACATTCGCCGCCGTCGAATGACGGTCTGGCGTCGGCCAAGTGCATAAACCGATTCCCGGGAGAACCGAGAGAATCGGTGCGCACGTCGACGCGGAGGCGTCGAGGGCGGCGATGCAAAACCGGCGATGAAATCGGCAGGACTTCTCGAGAAATTACGGCGCGTAAACGGCACTTGAATAGATAATATCGCACCACCCACGACGGGCGATCGCAATTGCATAATCATCACGGAAAAGTTATGTTTTTAAAAAGAGTAATTAACCGACTTAAGAATCCCTTTGCATTACGGGTGTAATATTACGTTACGGACTTTCAAGATCCCGTGCTATTTGAATTATGTACGATCGATAAGAAGTCGCATTAACATCGAGAAACACACCGTCTGAAACGACTGCGACTGTTCAAAATTACATCCTAATAATAATTGATATTTTTAGGTTTAATTCCGGTCACTTGCTTAATATTGTACTTACGTTACTTTAAGCGCTATGTTTATGCTGGCCATAATGTCGAGCGATCGTGACGTAAATGTTTCATATCATTACCCCTGTCGGGGATATTAAATCGCCGCTCGCGTGATAAATCAGCTCGCCAACGGGATACATATAATCTTAAATACGTATCAAACTCTGGTACCGTACTTACCATAAGTCAAACTCGTTATAATACGCGCTACGTCATGCGGCTCTGTACATTTCGTCGTGTAACGAGCGGAAGGCAAAATTGCCGTCTCAGTAATTTTCATCTGAATAAACGAGTAAATTGAATGCCCCGCGTTATTTTCACTCAATCCGCTCGCGAGAGAAAGAAAGGCGAATGAATAAGAAACGCATGGAGGGGGAGGGAGAGATGATTGAGTTATCGTTATCCTCGCGTGACTTCATTCACCATGAACCAACTGATGCTTGCGAATCGGAGATCCAGAAAAAAAAGAAGGATAAGCGGTAGCTCAATTTCTGCCCTTCGAAATTAGTTTTTCCATTCGAGAAAATTACAGCGAGCTTCAACGAACTGTAGTGAATCACAGAAGGGGAAAAACAACATTTATAACGAACTAATTGATAAAAAGAAAACACACAAACAGATCTGCAAATTTCAAAAAAATTAAGAAATTAGGGAGCATCGAGTGCGAGTAGTTTAAATCCCAGAATTCTAAATTCCCCCCCTTGCATAATTATTGTCAAAATATAATTATGTTTAAACAGTGGAACATTACTTGTTAGATATCTCTCATCTTAAAATAATGAAAGTATGTGGCGTAATACGTTATATGTGAATTACTCTTATAAAAGCTATGTGATATTTTTATATAATATTATAATATTATATATTATGTAATATAATAACATCGCAGATATATTTTATAGAAATAATTCACACATTATGTATTACATCACAAACTTTCATTATATATATATAGATACTTTTCATACATATTCATTAATCTATAATACGGATTTATAAACGGGACGCAATAATGACCACGAATAAATTAAAGATGTTTTTATTGATTCTTCCAAACAGTGTGATTCGAGTTAGTGCAATACAGCACTATGGGCGACGCTGGTATGTCGGCTTGGTTGATCAGTCTATTACGACGAAGCGGAGCCGAGTATCGGTTATGTGTACGTACGTGTGGTATGTGTGTATGTGGTGTGTTATATCGTTGCATTATCACAATACATTATTAACGTCAATTGACGATGAGTGAAATAAATATATAAAGGAGAAGCAGGAGGAAGAGAGAATCAAAAAACGATCGACGGCCGACATGGGGAACAAAAAAAACAGGACAAAGAGAAGAAAATCAATTGATGGATCATTTAACCGCGCTCCCTCCATTTCGGCTGTTTTCGAGTCTCTCCCTCTGTCTTCGTCAGAGATCAGATCAGACGGAAAGCACGATTTCTGAAGCGATCACATTCGACGGGTGATCGGGAAAGGCAAAATCATTAGAGTCGAGGAAATCCTGACAGCACGAATCGAACGAATCATCGACGATCAAGCGCGAGACTAGTTTGTAATATTTTTTTACATATTTATATCTCTAGAATTCTTAAATGAACTTTGCTACAGACGCATAGCAAACTAAAACGTGATTGTTTCACAGGGAAAATGGAAAAATTAGTATACTTTTAACACAGACTCTTATAATGATTTAATGATTCTTAGACTCGGAAATTTTAATATCAGAATTTAAGCTTGCAAAAACCGCAAGATCGAGCGTCTCAGCTGTCATACATTTTATTCCCATAATCTCCATATTTTCAATTCATTTTTTTTATTCCCTTTAGAGTTCCTCGTTCGTCTAATATTTGCCGTGATTGTTTTTTTTTTTATATTTGCAATTCTTTGTCCTCGTATTTTCCAGGCATTCGGTAAATATAAATAAAAATCGCAAATATTTAGAATGATAAGGCTTAAAAAAAAAAAGAATTTCTTTTGCTCTTTCCTTTTTCACGTACATCGCAATTTCCGGCGGTCAACAGGTGGTGAGGATTCCGTTCGAGAGCATCTTCAACAACGGTGGGATTGTTTTTCAAAAACACGACTGTACACGCATCATTCTCTTTCTCTCTTTTGTTTATTCGTCAATTCTCACTTCTTCTCTCGGTCGCGACATTCGCATATACGCGTCTTAACAAATTTCTTAGGCGCTTCGAGAACGGTAAATAAATTAGGTCATTTCCGCCGATGCGTCGCCAGAAAACTGTTCGTAACAGGTTCCGCGGCTAAATCAGCAGACGTCGTTCACCGTTTCCTATCTTGACACGTTGAGAAACACTTGAATTTTCCCAGACTAAAGCCGCCATTCCTCGCAAAGAGGTCGTGCATAACAAACGCGTTATATTATCTCTTCATTTTTTTCTTACAACAAAATTTTACGATCGCTGCGTCATCCAAGAACATGGATGCGTTATAAGAGCTGCATACTTTTTACAGTTGTGTCGTAATGCACAAAAAACGCGCTATAAGCTACGCTGCCGAGGTAATCGAAGATTGCCAAAAGCGAAGCTACACACTTAATTAAGTTCGAACGAAGGAAAATCTCTGTGCAGGAACGTCTGTAGCAGAAGCGACAACTTGTTGAAAACGAGCCTATGTGGGACGCGACGCGTGTTTCCCCTCCCTTTAATCCTTTCATTCAAATTTGCTAGACGAATTCGGGCGTGCCCGTTAAAAATCCTCGACAAGAAAGATCGCTTGTACGAAGAAATAAAAACGCTATCACGACTTAGTCTTAAAATAGGCTTGCGCCGCAGTCGACGCGACTTAAATCAGCCCCTGGCGTGTTTCCCCCTTTCCCGCCGTACGTTACGTATACGATGAACTCGTATAGCGCATTCATGCAGCAACCGAAAATACGTCGATACAAAACAGCGTCGACAAACATCGCGCGCAATCGGATAAAACATGAACGAACATTTGCGAATGGCAGGCCTTTCCCCTCGAATACGATTTGTAGGAATCCTCGAAGAAAAATATCGACGACGATGTGTTATTAAAGCAGTCTCGCTCTCTCTCTTTTTCTCCCGCTCCGTCTTTTTCCTCTCTCGCGTGCGATTTCCTCGCGCACGCATTGCATGATTATGCATCGATGCGTCGCGCGCGCGTTCCGCCTTAACAAGGAGCCAAGGACAATATTTATCTGTCGCCACTCGGCAATAAAACTTGCCACGCAAGGTGCGACTTGCCGGCAAGAGAGAAATATTGCCAATATCATTCTTCGCGTTCGCTCCGGGGGAACGCGCGCTCGCTACGTACGTCAAAACTCGGCAACAAAGCGCACACCCGTTACAGCCCGAACGGACATCGTCGTCGTCGTCGTCGCCGTTGTCGAATTTTTATGGCCTGCCCTTCGTATGCCCAGCACCGCGAGTGTACTGAATACTAACAAGATTTCATCGGTATCCACCTAGTTTAATCCGCGCGCGCTTCTTTTTAGAGAAACGGCTGCTATAAATATTCATGAATAATTCCAGCGCGTTATATATCTCGGAAAACTGGAACGCCAAACCTGTGTCCCTCCGATTGCCGTTTCCATTTGTTTTATACATATATATATATATATGTACATATCTAAAGATATTTAGTAATTGTATCTTTTGTAACTGTAACGAAAAAACAATGCGGCATTCTTTCGAATTCAAACTTCTCTTTTTAGTAGAAACGAAAAAAAAAATACTTCCATCATTCCATTATATGTGAATACGTTATTTATCTCCTTCCGTTTCTCCAAAACGAAACGCGTATCATACCCGCAAAAACACCCATTCAAAACATCCACTCATTGTATTCCCCGATCATACCGCGTCATCATTGTCGTGTTTCTCCATCGCGCGCGCGCGCTCCGAAATCGTGACAACCAAAGGCGGGCCCCGTCTTTGCGCGTTTCCTTCTATACACATATAGACAACGGAGATAATAATCTAAATGGATTCGCCTTAGATTCTAGACTTATCTAACGATAGGTGATTTGCCGAGTTTGTTGTGTGCATGTGTGTACGTGTGTCCTATGTGTTCTCGGTGAGATGACGGCGTGTGATGACGCTGGGTGGCTCGTAGTACGGTGTCCGTCTAGCTGACGTATAATGTCGCGCGAGGGAACGGGGGAGGAGGGGGGAAGGGGACAGGTGGTATAGTCTTCGTATATCGCATACAAAACGACGTTAGGATTCGCGGGATTCGTCGCGGCGACCTCGGTCCCCTCGACCGAGGCTCTCTCGATCATCGAGCGCAGATTTACAGAAGAACGAGTCGACCTATCACGACGCGACTCGCGATAGACACAGCGTGTACGTTTGTGTATGTGTGTGACCGGCCGACTCGCTTCTACGTTTACTCGCTTCTACGCTCTGTGTAAATCTGCGCGATGGCCTTTCGCTAATGTAGATATATATAGTATATCTCGGCTATAGAGCGCGCCTTTTTATCCTGCCGCGTAATTCCCTGCCGCGCCTTCCACCCTCGCTCGGTCTCGAGCGCTTCGACCCATCGCATTACGATCGCCGCGATAATCGGCTCGTGACGGTCACCGATCATATTAGCATTCCCGGAAAAAAATATTGAGGGAAGATGTGTAACAAATCAACGATGGGCTTCCTCACCATAATTACCTAACTGTTGTTAAGATCTCTATCAACACTAGAATTTCGAAGAAACGATTTATTTAGGCAAGTACATTAAGTATCAATGCCATTTCGTTGTCGAAAGCAAAACGAAAAAAAAAAAATCAAAACTCTGTATCTCAAATCTTTGTAAGGCTTCATTTGGAACGACATTACGTTAATTTAATTCGTACAGGTAGATCTGAGAAGAGAAAGAGAGAGAGAGAGAGAGAGAGAGAGAGAGAGAGAGTGAATGATATAAACTTCGGAGCTGTCGATCGTCAATTCCGGACGAGTTAGACATCCCGTAACGGAACGTACGACAGTATCTGCCATCCGACTCCGACGGGTCGAGGCGGAATGACGGCAACGATAGTTCCACTTGATTGTATTGATATTGAACAAATCAATAACGCGTTTATCTGGTCCGTCTGCCGTTATTTAGCAGAGGCAACGGTAAACGGCGAGCGCAAAGGGAGATAGAAGTGAGGGCGTGCAGAAGAGGGGGGGGGGGAGGAAACGGCGAAACAATGTTACGAACTCGGTGAGCTAGCCGGCCGGTTATCGGCGCTCAACTCTGTGGCTGAACCGTTGCGCCGAGTTATCCGATAAAACGTGGCGATAGCGCGCGATTAAACGCAGTTACTAGTACGGACGGTAGCTCCTTTCACGCGAGGCGGGCCCCTTTTGCGGGAAGAAGATGATGATGAAGATTCTCTCTCCCGCCGGGGGAACAGTTCGACCTACTATCGCGCGCGATCGGACGCGAAGGGAGAGGCAAGGTGGAAGGCGCAGACGTCGATTACGATCGGCGGCGGCGGCGACGGCGGCGGCGACGGTGGCGATAGCGGCCAGCAACGGATCGGACCGTTCATCGTTCTTCCGATTAATTGCTACGTTATGTTTTAAACGATCACGTCGCCGCTACTCGTCTTGAATTGGCGGCGGCGACGGCGACGGCGGTGGCGACGACTACGAAGAGAAAAAGCCGGTGTATATATCATCGTCACCACGCGAGCGTGTTGGTGCGTGCGTGGTCGGACGTCTGACATGCGTCCACGCGTGAGTGTGCATTTGAACCCTCGTGATTAACCCCTTGCGGCCAGCACGGCGGCGGTCGAAACTACTTTTCCCGGACGCGCCTTGTGTAGGCACTGCACGCGACGTCTCGCGTCTCCGTCATGAATGGAACGCGACGCGTGAGAGAATACCTCGCGTTTCGCGGCTAAAGCGAATTTAGCCGCGTTAAGAATAAAATTCGATTGACAATTTAACCGTTTTTCTTAATCGATCTGTCTTACTCGATTGCAAGCCGCATAAACGGCAAAAGAAGGATATCGGAGTTACGTACGGATCGTCACTTCGCGAATCGATGGACATCGAGGAAAAATAGCCGCTGCCTAATTACGCGTGAAGCGATAGTTTAGTATTCTACGCGTTCGATCTCGGGATACACCGTCGGAGCCAAGACACAATGGGGTATAAGAATTGGGCGTGGGATCGCGGAATGAGATAGAATAAATTCATGATAAGATAATCATTGTGTAGGGGCAATCGATCGGAAAACAGATATAGTCGAAGCACAAGAGAGATGAGTGGTCCCACGTCTGCAGAAGGGCACGGCGAAGGCATTCCCCGATATTCCGATTGGTAATACATAAAATATCAGGAACGTTATACATATTATTCCTCGTCCCTTCCGCCTTGTTCCTACGTTTCATCGTTTCTTGGCTCGCGGACTTCTTTTTAATATTAGTTTCTCGCCGCGTAGGTCATACCACGAATGTTGTTGCAGTTATGAAAATGAAGAGAAAGTGATTCATTTCCACACAGAGAGAGTCGTGCGCGATCGACGATTAAAACAATAAGAATCACCTAAATATTTTTCTATTTATAGGTATTTATAAATCAACAGAATTAATCGACTAGTGCTCTCCAATTCGTCGATGCAAATTGGAACATCGGATCGATCGATTGCACGATCCACGATCGACTGATTTTGAAAAACAACACGGAACGTGTTTTAAAAACACGCGAAATGTGTTATTTATTCTCTGGTGGTTTCTCTCGACAGTAATCTAACTCAATTAACGTGTTCCGTCGCCTTCGGATCTCCGAGCAAAATCTTGTGCATGCCAGAGAGAAAAAAAAAACTCGCACATAAAATTATGAGAAACTGACAATTATATAACCGATCGTCGTGTCACAACCTGCTACAAAGAAAATTTATGCGCTAAAAAGATCCGACAGACACGTGCGTTACGTTACATCCAAGCACGCTCGCGTGTACACACGTACAACGTACACGCAAGTACACGGCGCTTCCGATCTCTTAAGATTAACACGCTCGCGACAAGGCTTGATCGACACCGTTTCTCGGTTGCTGAAGTCAATTCACTTCGCTGGACGCGGAGCATCAGATGAAGCGCGCCCGATGCGACATCGGTACCGGAGCGACGGCGCGTCGCGTGCGGCATTGCGTGCACGCGCGTCACGTCACGTCACGTATACTACGATCACCGTTAGCGGTGAGAAGCCCCTCTTCGTTGTCGCCTTCGACGCCGTCTTGTCGAGGCTTAGTGGCATCACGTCGTTCGCGCGGGGACACACTTGGCTCTCTGGCTCACCCCGCCTCCCTGCCATCCCGGACCGCACGTAAGAGCGACCACCGTGAGACCAAGGCGAACGTCAATCGAATCGTTTGCGCACGACGAGGTCGACGAGGAGAACATCGCCCGTATTTCTCTCTCGTGTCACTTGGTTTCGGAACGGGGCCAAATATCTCGTCGTCAACACCCACGCACTCTCCTCTTCGTTTTCTCCGCGCTGTTTCCGCTGTCCTCGACATTTACCGTTTCGCTCTCACTTCGCACTCCACTGGGCGAGTCCGCGCGACCCGGGTAAGCGCCCGTTGCGCTCGAGAACATCTTCGGTTGGATAACGTCGACGATCCATCACTCCTCCGCCTGTAGCAGCGTACGGAAGTCCTGCTGCAGCTTCGACTCGTGGTAACTCCATATGTCGCTGAAGTCGTCGTCCCCGTTGTCGTCGTCGTCGGCCTCGCCGGTGAAACTCGACGACGACTTGTCTTCCTCGGCGAGACGCTCGGCGGGCGACGGCGACGAGTAGAACTTGATCTCCAGATCCCGATGGCCGTTGGGCGACGTGATGATTTCCGTGGAGACCTCCAGGCCCTTCGGCGACGCGACGGGCCCGCCACCGGCGTTCGAGCCCGCGGCGTTCGCGCTCGCCGGCGAGCTCGCCGGCGAGCTCGCC
This sequence comes from Wasmannia auropunctata, assembly GCF_000956235.1. Classification (NCBI taxonomy): domain Eukaryota; kingdom Metazoa; phylum Arthropoda; class Insecta; order Hymenoptera; family Formicidae; genus Wasmannia; species Wasmannia auropunctata. Next base: position 1,699,297 of record NW_012026779.1, read on the forward strand.
GGCGCGCTGCCGATGCTGTCGCCGCGCCAAAGGGCTCGTTTGTGTTTCCCACTTTCAGACTGGCCCCCTCGATCGCCGATTACGCCGACGTCCCTCGTCGGCGCGGCGATCTCCTCGCCGTAACTGAAGTAACTCGTCGGGTCGCTCCAGCTGCGCCTCAACACTACGCCCCCGGGCCCGGCGACGGGCCCCGTGTCCCTACTGTCGTCGTGCAGTCGTGAGTGCTCGTCGAACAATCTGTCGAGCGCGCGTTCCTGTAAACTCGTACACGGCGACGTCAGGAACAGTGGTATTTGACCGAAGTGACTACCGCGACAGTACTCGACGCCGGACGACGACGGCGGCGGCGGCGGCGGTGGCGGCAGCGTCGTCGTCAAGAACGGCGAATACCCGTTCCGGTCGACGTCCCAGATCAGACCGGCCGGATCGCAGTATCGGCACTGACACGGACCCAGACCGTCCCCTCTGGTGGCGGCCTCGCAGGATTCGCCCGCGTATTCATGAACGTAACGTCGTGACAGGTTGCCGTTACAGTTGCCATTATCGTTAACGTGGTGATGCCGGTAGCCTTTGGGCGGCGCCGTGGCACGCATCGGCGTCGCGATTACGTTACGGTTGTCGTCTAGCACTTTCACTGGCGCATGATGCCGGTGATGCGCGTACCGTTGCTGCCTGATGTCCGCCATCTCCGTCTGCATCGACGGCGCCCTGCAGCCGCCGTACATATTTTCACGATGGCCGACCGGTGGCCTCCGGTAATTCCTGAGATGCGGCGCGGCCGCTTCATAGATCCTTGGTTCGTAGCAGGTCGGCGCGTACGATTTCACGCCGACGACGCTGGACTGTTCCCCAATCGGGACGCCACAACTGGCAGGCTGCTGCCGCTGCGTCTGCGGCTCCTCCGATTTAACCGCATCGACGCCACTCGCGACGACGTTATTCGGCGGTTTGCGGTCCTTCTTTCTGCGTTTGCGAGGCTTGATGATGCGCGGCAGACTGTTCTCCGAATTGTTTGAGCCGGAGCTCTCGTCACTCGCGATGCTTAGCGAGTCGATATTGGCGATATTCGAGGAACCGGCGTTTTCCTTTGTCGCAGCGGAAGAACAATCGGCGTTCGTCGCCGTTGTCTTGGAGTTCGAAGACACCGTCGTCGGTGGTTTCTTGGCGGTGGCCTCCGTCGGCCTTTGAGGGGCGATTCGCGACGCCGAACACCTCGTCGCGCCGTTCGCGTTGCTCGTCATGGACGGGTTCGCGCTATTATGAACGTAATTGCCGGCGATGCTGCCACAGGGTGGCGCGTTGGTAATACCATTAGGATTGCCGCTGTTATTGTTGCTGTTGCTGTGCACCTTGCCACGATTGTAGAATCGTCCAGCTAGAATCAGGGGCGCGCCCTGCGTATGAATCGCCAACCTGGATAGAGGACTTTTGTGTAAATGACCGCCCGGTGGCACCTGCTGCTGATCGGTGCACGTCTGCTGCTGTTGCTGTTGCTGCTGTTGGCCGAGCGACGGCGATGAACGCTGATTACACCTGCGCGGACTCGACGTCATTGATATCAGCGGCGCACCCGTCCAGCCGCCCGGACCGTATTGCACCTGACATTGCTGCTGATCGGCCAATCCGGGGTAACTCTGTCCACCATTGTAACAGCCGCGCGTCTTACCACCGCGTACCGCCGCTGGCTGTTCCTGCTTCCGGCAAACAGGCACGGGCTTACCGTGCAGCCCGGCGCGCACGTTGGACGAGATCAGGCAGCTGCCGATGTAACGCTCCACTTCCAGGGCGCCCTGGGAGGCCGGGCTCATCTTACAATACCCGCGGACCGCGCCACCAGTGCTATCAGGCGCACGATCAGGCGACGATAATCTTCGACGATACGGAATAAATTCGGCACTTGCACTGCCACTCTGGCACTAACAACTAACTCCGCTCCGATTCTCTTCCTACTTCGTATCGCGACACATTATTCCACTAATCCTGATCTTCGGGCGAATAAGGGAAACCGTGAGATTTAGCCCATGTTCATAATGAGCTTTGACGACGACGTACAGTCGGAGCGACGCTAGGTTCGGTACGAGATCGCAACGTATTCCGCGGATCGAAAGTAGGCCGAGAAGAGAGGCGGTCGCAGCGATGCGCCGAAGGAGCATAAACTTGTGTGGCTCTTCGCCGAAGAACGACCGAACGAGACCGCGGCCGGAACGACACTGAAGCTGGTGGTGGCGGCCAGAGCAACGTTACACCGTTCTCGGTCCTCTGCGACGTGGAGGTCTCCCTACCCGCTCTCGCTCGCTACCACCGCTACCACCACCACCACCACCACCACCACGAGCATCGGGCTCCCTCCCTTGCCGATGGCACTTCCACCCCCACCATCCGATCTCCCACTCCTTACCTCCTTTCGATACGACGCCGCGCACACCGGGTATATACAACGCGCGGCGCGGTGTCGTATCCTTCCGGCAAACGACGACGCTGTCACAATTCGGCGAGAGGATCTTAGGAGAAAGCTAGGCGAGCGAGGGAGGGAGAGAGCGGGAACGAGACGAGTCGGAGAGCATCGTCGTCTACCCGTCGCAACGCTGACTGACAGAGACGAATTTACCTGCCTGCCTTGCCTGCTTGCTTGCCTGATGGTTATCCGGGTTTCTTATACCCTGACTTAGCATAAATTTCATAAACAAATCCTGGTCCTGCTTTCTCCATCTCTCTTCCTCCCCTCGTGCTTGCTGCAGCGTAAAATATGAGCGAGTCTAAAACGGTAGATTACAAAAAGGGAAAGAAGGATTTTATGGCTTTCTGATCTTACTTTCCAGTGAATAAAAGTCTAATCAAATTCCCATAGAGAAATGAATAAAGTGGGGAAAAAATTCGAGATTTTCTCTTTGAATTTAAAAAAAACTACCTGCTTTTTATCGCGGACGTATAGAATAGAAGATGTAAATTTAAAAAGACGCAAGGAAAACGCATGTAATTTTCTAGAAATGTCAAAAGAGAGCGATTGTGATCCGAGCGTTCTACAACATTCCATAGAAACTTGCAGACAGTTACAGAAATTCCTCACTATCAGGGCTATTTTTACGTATGATACAGTAATCTACATCGGATAATGTTGATAAAGTATCGCGCGTTCCACCGATATCACCTTCACTTATACAATGAATCATGAAGGAAAAATGGAGTAACGATCGTGTCGATGATTCATCGGGCGATAAGTCGCTCGTTTAAAATGCACTCCGCTTAAAATATCCGTGGTAATAACTCATCGCATGCAAAACATCGCCTATCGAAGGACGTTTTTTCATTTTACGCCGGTTTTAAATAGTTCACGTCGATCAGATCGGACTAATAGCATGACGTAACTTTGGAGTTCTGAGAAAAATTACGCGACGCATTTTGTCGCGCGATATAGCGCAAAATACAACTAATAACATATCATTATATTTCACTTTAAATATAAGTATTCGAGATAGGTGAGTCATTCAAATTGAAAAACGCACAAATTATTTGCTTCGAACATGACTCAGGTCGAATATTCAAATACATTTTACATAAAGGAGTTTTAAATAAACAGAAAATTCAAACGAGAAAAAACGGAGTAAATAAGAAATTTGACGTGTATCACTTTTGAAACAATCGGCTATCGGTCCCTGAAAATCTCGTAACCCAGGTCGCTATCAGCTCGAAGAACGAGATCGGTCATACGTTCTCGCTGTCAGAGCGAACTAACCGACTACTGTCAGCCGCGAGGCGAGTCGAGAGTCGAGAGCGGAGAGAGTGCGGAAGAGGAGCGCGCTAGAAAGAGAGGTAGGTAAGAGGACTCCGATATCTTACATCAAGGCACCCTCGCATCTGGGTCACCGGCTCGAAAAGTGGGTCACAAGTCATCAATCGCCCGCGGCACGCCACTCGAGTCGGATCTCTTTCCACCCACACACACACACACACTCTCTCTCTCATCCGAAACGTCTGGTGCGGCGAGGGGTGGCTCGTTTCTTTCTCGAAACTCCTCCCGTCATCGTTAGACGCATTGGGAAAGTTTGGCACCGCGCCTCTCCGTTATTACACGTATTAAAAAGAGTAGATGAGAAGAGCCTCCCTATTGAGGCACGCATCACGAGGAAGTTTTAGGATCCCGGCTTGCCTGTTATTACTACACTTGCGGAGAAAGAAGTTCGGAACTAGCTCTCTATTATTAGATACATCAGGAACGAATGGTGTTTGAAACGATCTCTCTATTATTACGCGCGAGCCAAAGAGAGTTTGGAAGCGCCTCTTTCGATCCCTCTCAAACAAATAGCGCGCTTATTACACACTCTCGAAAAAAAGATCGTCGTCTAGAGCTTTATTATTACATTTCTCGTTCGAGTGAACGCAAATGAAGTATATTGCGTGCAAAATTCCTAAAATTCCACCCTCAACTCGAATGAAGGCATTTTTCCGTCAGCTCCGGAATAGATTAAATCTTTTTCTCCCGCTGAAATATCTTCTGTCTGGAAATATATTAAAATCCTACCCAATATAATATATACTATACGTACACTTTATTAAATATTATGATAAATAAATGAAAAATTTTCTATCAGCTTTTACGAATGTGGAAAATGTGCCCGTAAAGTTTTTCTTCAACTATTCTCTAATATATAAAAGTGTATTAAGTAGACATGCACAAAGAATATTGGAAAAATATATTGAGTTTTTAGTGCCTCAATGATAAGTGCGTCTAAACGAAATGGTGTCTAAAATAGAGCTCTCCCGACACGATTAAGGTCATGGCATTTCCTGTAAGTGTACGAGAGATTGTTTCTCGATCGGAGATAACAGCCTCGTGACGCGATGCGCGAGATATCGCGAGTCCCGATCGGGGATGCGCCATTAACGATTGTTACAAACTGATTCTTGATGTCCCGTCACACGATCGGTAGCTCGATAAAGTGGCCATACGCGATTAGCGCCACCGTAGACTGGCATTATTGTGAAATGTGTCGAACCATTAAACCGCAACGCGACACTGTTTTCACGCCGGAAACGAACAATTCTTGCCGCTTTTTCATTTAATCGGTTAGCTGAAAATAGCCAAACGTATAGGTACAGCGTAATAAATTTATTCCGAAAAAAAACATGCACAGATTAGAGGAAACAGTTTGCAAATTCGTTGCATATCGTTATTGCTACCAGTTTTTTACGATATTATAAACAGACAGATCAAACCTGTTAAAAAATTATTCAAAGTTTATTCGAATGCATACTTTACGAGTTAAATATAATAAAACTTTCCGTTTCTCCAAAAAACAAAAAAAAAGTTTGGATCGTTTTCTGAAACCACAGAATGCTAAAAGTTGCTTATAAATAAATAGTGAAGGTTTCTATTAATTAAGATAGACTGAAAATTTAAATGTCAAAAATTTTTATAAGATTAGAGATAAAAATGACGATCTGATTCTCGCGATTAAATTAAAAAAGCTTCGATCGAAATTGAGCGCCATGACTCTCCATCACAAATGTTCGGGATGAAGGAGAGACGTGGAGGCGCTTTTCTTACCGAAGGTAAACGAAGCGCGTCGAGAAATAATGAAAAATAGACGAAGCGCGACGTGAAAGTGCGCTGCGAGCGCACCTCAGAAAATCTTGGTCGATAAGTACGCTTGAATGAGCGATTCTCGAGTGAAAGCGACTATACAACAATGATTTATACGCACGATAAAAATCTGAGAGAAAAGAAAGATAGAGATATAAGATAAACTAAAATAATAAAAATAAGAGAGGCTGCTCCAGCGAGACGAATTTCAATAAATAAAAGAGAAATCGTTCCACTAAAAATGATAAAATCCATTATTCATATAAGATGTCTCGTCAATTCATCGATCTTATTAAATAGTGACCGGATTTAACAGTGGCCATAACAGCTACCGTGTGTTTATAAAATATTTCAAAACCAAAACCTCAAATTTTGTCAAGCGTTAAATATCTCTTGAGACATCGACTTGCAAGAAAATGCCGGTCTAAATAGATGAAAGCACGATTGTAATAGAAACGATGGTGTACGCGCACGTAGGTAGTCGGAGAAGCGTTTAATAATGCTTTACGACGGGATGTTCCTCATCGCGGGATCTCGTAATAGCGTCGCGCGTGAATATACAATACAAGCATCCTGAAAACATGGCCGCCATCGTAGATAAACATCGAACGGTTTCGACACACCGAGGAATTTGTCGGCGCGCAGACGAGATAATGGCGAGAAAAATTCGCAACTCCGCCAAAGGCGAGGAACAAAAACGTTCAGCGAGCCACACTGCGGCTCGTGCATCACGTATATCGCGGAAAATGGGGTTGCTTTGATCTCGCGAAATGACTTTGATCACGCAGTGATATTTTTCGAGCGATAATTTTTTTTTTTCGACGTCATACAGTTGCGGTTCGCTCGCTGGAAAATACATTGTGTCGAACACAAATGGCAGGAATGTCCATTATTTCAAGTACGGAAACCTCATTTAGGAATATTGATGTCCGACGAAAGTAACTTCGTCAGTTCGAAACGATTCCAATATAATCCAATCCAATTCCAATTTCGAGCATGATATTGACCGCAACGCGATATAACGACTACAAATTTCTGTAAAGAGCGATTTGCAAACAACATTCTTTTTAAAATCGGGGAAAAAATTTGCGAACAAAATTCTTTCTAAAATCTGTAATGATAAATTTAGTTTTACGAAAAAATAAATTTTCATAATATATTATATTAATGCATTCACCGTAACATGCCGGATTTCCGAGAAAAGAGTGAAGCTAAAGAAACTCAATTTTTTATTGCAACAGCACACGCGGCACATTTTTTTTCCGAATGCGTTAAATGTATACTGAATGTATGACTTGGCCCACTTGGGATTGGAAATTTCCGATCGATATGCTCGACCGATCATGCCGATGTGAATACCACGGACTACAACGCGCTCGCGTTCGGCGGCCAATGGGAAGCGGCCAGCAGAAACCGATGCTTTACCTACACAGTAATCTCTTAGCGTAATCCGAATTAGGTCCTGCACTACGTGTACAATGTCCCTTACGATAACAGAGCATAAATCACGGGCATCGATAATGAGAAATCCACTGTGCGCATTATGGCCGCGGCATGCACGCGGGCATCTCTGTAATGGGAATACGTAACTAACATCCCATGCCCATTACGTGTACCTGAGACCGTGGAGGTCGTTTTTCTAGATCATTACACCAGGCTCCGGACGCCTGGAAAATTGAAGATTAGCGTGCCCGTGAAAAATTAACGGTAACGATAGTAACCAGTGGGAGGCGGATTACGTGATTTGTAAGCTGTCGATTATTAATGCCGATAATCTGAATAATCGTTACATAATAAGACGCAACGTTTAAATTTATTACAAGGTAACGTGCTCGTCTAATATTCCTGCTAAAGTTATCAATTTCAGGCAAATGTGGCGAGTTGAAAGGAATAATCATAAATAAATTAAATTTAATATAAAGGTGGGACAGAGTGAATATCAAAACTCTGCCGCATTTATACAACCTATTTATACAACCGTGGGGTCGGAGTGGGTTGCGAGAACGCGCGCGAGCCCCGTAATTCGTAGAATTAATTATAGATACGACTTCATTTTAGATTTACTTCGGGAGGGCGAAGCCGTATCTAAAATCGACTCCATAGATTATGGGACTCCACTTCCTGCGACGAAGCCTTCAATCTTCGCGCGTGACTGCTCGGATGTTAAAATTACACGCGACATATGTGACGTGCCACCGTGAGCTTCGGATGAAATCGTACGAAAGCACACATGCACATACATCGTAGAAAAACAAACGTTCTCCTCGGCTTTAGGTGAAACACGCGACACCGCCGTTGGTAGCTGCAGCCGCTGCTGCAGCCGTCGTCGTACAGCCAAGTTGCAACAAAGAGCGAGGAGAAGAGCAAAAAAATCAGTCCCGGTTTCGTATCCCCGACGAAAACAACCTCCATGGCACACGTTTCCGTGCTTTTTCTCGTATCTGTCTCCTCCGAGTCCGCCCCAAAGATTCATCTTTTTTCTCCGCCCCTCCTCCAACCCTCGCCTCGCGCCTTTCTCTCGTCTCTCCCTTTCTCACCCTCTCTCCTTCTCTCGAGGAGGTCTCTTTCTGTCTATCCGACGGCCTGCCGATTATTACGCCACCGCAACTATAACTTTTCCTAGAAGGCATCCATTATCGTGATTGTTCGCAAGTTTACGGTCGACGCGGCGCAACTACCTGGCGAATCCTCTCAAGGAGAGGAAACGGAGAGAAACGTGGGGCAAGGCCTTGGAGGGATTTCAGTTTTCATCGTCCCAGAAAGCTCCTCTCGATCGGCTCCCCGGCTTACAAACGTGAATAAGTAACGTATTCGCGTAAAATATTCCCTTTAATAAAATACTACATCAGATTATACAAGTTCGCGGAACGTTTCATTTGTAACAAAATCTGACTGATCTGATAACACCAATAATTCTGACGAGCGTGTTAAAGCACGATGTGATATTTTACTTTTATCTTCCGTCCTTTCTCATACAACACGTGAAATACCAGAGGTTTTTTTTTGTCAAACAATGACAATATTTCCGGGTAAATCTCATCGGATTGAAAAATAATTCCCGCGAAAAATTCGTCACGGTACGCAAATCAAAGGGATTATCAATGGTAGACGATCGATTGATGAAGATTACAAACGATTTTTCGGAATGACACGCGCGCGATAAATTATTCGCTCGCAAATCGATCGATCGCTGCGGGCATGATCGTCGACGGGGATATTCGAACGATCCCGCCCGCATAAATTAAATAAGAGCAACAGCCAACCCGAACTCCCATCTAATAAATATTTCCGACCGTGCTCGACGTTTTGGCATGTTTAATTGGACAATAGATAATGCACAGCTGACAATTCGTCTGTTTATCGGTGTTGTCTATTCCCCAGAAAATAAGAGAACGCGTTTGTTATGATACTAACACGACAGCGATGTTAAATGGGCTCGTACAAATCGCGGAATATTTTAATTAAAATCTACAAAAACATTTCTTATCTAAAACGTTGAAATGCGAACGCGTGTCATAATGTGGTCATATTATAGTATTAAAAAGGAAACAATGTTTTAAAGAAAATAACACGAAAATCTGAACTAATAAATCATTCCTCCGCGATTATTTTGTCGGAAATTTCTATACGCTTCATTGTTACCTGGTGCATTTTTGCCTGTGCATATAAAACAGAACATAAATTATACAAAATATGGAAGTGTACACCTTTTTTATATATTCAATTAAAAAGAGTATATATACACGCGTACGCGACGTAAAATCGCTTAACTCGCTTGATATCTGTCTAAAGGGAATTTCAAATGCGATTTACGACATTTCGCGAATTATTTCATTATTCCATTACGCGCCAATCGATCGAGCGCGGTCTTCTGCGTATATATACCTCGGGTAACTCCCCCGTGTGCTTAATTAAATATTTATAAAGCGAGATAACGGGCCTGTCCTGTGGCCGGACGCAAAATCGATAAACGACAATCTGTTCCGGCGTTCTACTTTCGCCACGGAGGGCATCCGATTCTCTTTGCCTTGAAGATCCTCTTATTATCCCCAAGATCCTGGAGGGTCTCTTTCTCGGGAAGGAATATCTCTCGGGATATTGGCCAACTGATTGGCGAAGGCCCTCCGTACAAGTTCACGCCCAAGCACTAACGAACATGCGCTAATCGCGGCGAAATGTGCACACAGACGAAACTGCGGATAACGCTTCACGGCGGATAAATAGCCTAAACTCCGCCAGTTCCTGCGCGCAAACTTCACCCCCGAAATACAGACGACCCGATATTATTTTGAACTAACGAGGGAAGCGGGATCTCTTCCGTAATTAGAAGAGCTGCTGACTTCGTCGAAGCGTCCGTAATTAAAATTTAATACCGCCATACTTGATGTGCAATACACGAAAAGCTAATTATGTTAGTTGTGTTAATTGCGTCAATGCACAATTGCGTTAATTATCGGCGCATTAATCTTTGTTATCAAATCTAAGATTGATTACACTCTAAACGATAATAATAACAGTTTGGCACAAAAATTTCAATATATCGCAGAGTAATTAAAAAAAATTTTTTTAAATCGAATGTAACAAAATTTCTGCGAAAAGTCGTCTCTCTAAAAGAAATAGATGTGCCTTGACAGTTAAAAGATTAATATAAAATCAATATAAATATTAATATAAAGTAATGAAGTCATCACAAGATAATAATATATTGAGTAAAAAAATAATAAATATAAATAATATCATATCATAAAGATAAAAATACAATAATAAATTAACTCGTAATATACTTTAAAAATTCAAATGTTTCTATTTGGTCGCATCGGTGATAGAAGACGATGCAACTATACATCGCGATTGCAGCGGTCAATCAATGCCGATTGATCATAATCAATCGGCGTAGCAAAATCGTATATAACGGGGACGTGATTTTCCAACGATTCTCGCTGACACGCGTCTGCGGAAAGACGGAACGAGTCGGTTTCGGGCAACCGACAGCGCAGGCGGCATTTCAACGGCCAGGATTTTCACGCGTTCGCAATATCTTATCGCTCGGGACAGCTGCAATAATCCTCCTTGACGTTTACGACACCCGCGAGAACGCGAGATGCAGCGGCAGATGATAGATCCAACTTCCTCTCGGGATTAAACGCGGGTCCCTAACGAAACGCGTTTTATCACCGCAGATAGAAAGGTGGCCCCCGATCGGAAAATAAAGATATTGCCGTCACGATAATAAATGGGAGAGCGGCATTAAATACAAATATCAAAACGATCTGATAAAACTTCATATTTTCATGTTTCGCTCATTTTCCATTAAAGATTTTATAAAATTTATATCATTACATTATCTGTTGCGGAAAAAAGCATTATTTAGAGGTAATAAATACAGAAGGCCATTAGTAGCGGCAGAGTTGCAAAAGTATTCTGATTGAAATCATAATTAAAAAAGCACTCATAAGTGCATGATTTTATATAGATACACTCACATTTTCCCAAATTCGTTTGAATTTCGTGTCCGTTTAGCATACATGCTAATAAGATCCGAATAAATCACTCACCGCGTATTAACAATCATGAAAATGGCGGGATTTGCGTAAAGCAAATGCAAATATTGAGTTCATTGTTTGGCGAGTGCCGGGGAGGGGGAAAAAATACCGCTTTTAATTGAAATCTCTGTTTAAGCGCGGAACAATGTGCGACAATGTGAGACATGTATCACACATTTTGACGTAGTACGCCCGAGATAACGAGAATAACGACGTGCTGTTACGCGACGATAAAATGTGCATCGCAATGATGCAACGCAAACAGCGCGTCTTCGCTACGGCGAAATTGTTTTCCGCCGGATAAAAAATATTAGCTCGACTCAATTCTACGGGACGGAATTTATAGATTAATCCGAAAGATGCGTTTCCCTCGTAAACAAATCGATCGAGTCCAAATCCGATTTCTCCTCGAATTGCACGCGCTCTTTCTTTCTACGAGATATATTTTACAAGAAATATTTTAGAAGATAATAAAGCATAATTATTGGAAGCGGCGCTTCTTTCAGAGATATTTCGGATATCATCTCAATGTATTAAAAAATATAATACTTGAATGAAGAATAAGATATCAAGCTTTACTCTTTTTTTTTAACACACGCGGTGTTAAAATTTGATTCTTTCTTTCTCTCTTAAAATAACTCGGGATCGTTTCTCAAAGCTCGTGTCATGGATAATTCGCGAGAGAAAGAGCATCATGGATCGTAAGCCGCGACAAACGATGCGAAAACGAGCAAAACTATGTCGCGCGCGCATTCGCCTTATTATCGATTTTCGATAAACATCGTACCACTCCCCCCCCCCTCCTCCACCGCCGTGCAGCAGCGGCAGCGCACGGAGGTGGTATAACACACTCGAATTGCGCGCACGACTCGCGAACATTATTCCTCGGTAAAGCGCACATCCGAGTCGCTTAGTGTCGAAAGTCATTTTGTCCTGTTTTCCCTCCCTTCATTTTTCCGCGTTGAAAGAATTACGCGATACGCGATACGAAAAAAGGAGAAAAAAAGGAGAAAGAAAGAGAGAGAAACTCGCGGCTTTACCGTGGCCGATATTAAAACGCATACACTAACGAACCTTCCTTAATATACGTGCACACGGCAAATGAACGGATAAAGGAAGGGAAGAGAGCAAAACGAGCTATTAACGTTTTCACATCGCCATCCGCCACAAAGAGAGCGCGCTTCTCTCCTTCGTCCTCTTCCCTCCTCGTGACTTTTATATTGTAAGAATTATTCGATTTATGCGCATCCCGGGTTAATGAAATTGCCCGATCCGCGGTTATTTACGCGATATTAACATTTCCCGTTTAAGAACTTGACCTGCCGTTATATGACATAGTCGTACACGTATATCATAATGTATTCCTACCGACACATAATTGCAACTGTCGCAAGCCGGACTCAACACGATGATGCTATGCTACAACCAGTGAAAAGTATGTCTTATTATGAAGAACGATCGTTAAAAGTTATCGCAACGATTAAAGGGTAAACGCGAGAATGCGACACGACGGCGCTAAAATACGACGCACTCGTGAGGAAAATAATTAAATCAAATGGCGGAAAAAAAGAGATTTCTCCACTTTACGGCATTCTCCATCAATCATTTCTGCAGGTCGGAGCGATTTTTCGTGTTTCCGGTTTGGCTCGATGTACGAGACGGCTCGACGATCAGGAGCGAATTACGCTTAATATTGTCTTGTTTATTAAACTCTATTTTTTTAATGTGTGACGATTAATGTTAATATGGTACATTGAATATGTTCATTAGAAAAATTTAATTATGTATTAAAATCACGCGAAACATATAAACATGAATTATTCGTACGAGATTAGGCCATTACCATGGGCAGATTAGTCAATTATCGGTTTATTTATCCGTCGATTTAGATTAGTCAACACCACGCTGCACAAGAAATGTACGCTGAAAAAAAATTCGATCTTGTTCAACGAACAGTTATGCCGAATGGTACGGCGAACTCGCCGTGGAATGCGAGTTTGCTGATCGAACCGGTTAATTGAACAAGGTTGAATAGAATGAGGTGGTATGATTTTGTGCTCGCTAGCGGGATGCTTGGCTACATTGCTCGGGGAACCTTATGCCGAACGCGTTTAACAAGCCGCGCGGGGCCGAGGTATGCATTATCGATGACAGTCCCGAGACGTGTAATTGCTGTAACGACTGGCAAAAATAAAGGAACGAACCCGACCAGTCACTGCCGCCCTGTGCACTTCCGCGGTGCGTCCCTAACGCGAGAGCGTTCCATTCCTTCGACATCGAATCCGATCCTCGCGATGTATCGACGTCCATAGCAATAAAATATCGCTCGGTTTATGTTCACTCAGTTACATCACCGGGGATATCTTCCGACCTTTTCGAGGCATTCGCTCGCCGCGCCGCGATGCAAAAGCGATGCATCGCCCGAGGTCGATAACTTTCTCCTTAATGCACCTCACACTCGTGTGTGAAAAACCATGTGTTCACAAAAATTGTGGGGACAGTGTTGGAGAACATTAAGAGAGAAATTTACGATCTGTCTGGAAAGTCATTATAAAAAATATATATGTATATATTGAAAAAGAGTGTAACAATTACATGTAATTATATAATTTTAAAAGTGCATCAATTAACAGCATTCTTTTTTCCCCCTTCATTTTGATTATATAAAAAATTTTCTTCTGATTAGCCAAAATATCATACACGTGCGATATTTTTCATAATGATTTCCCAGATCGTAAATTTCTCTCTTAATGTTCTCAATCGATATATATATATATATATATATATATATATATATATATAGACTTTGCGGATTTACCCGATGAACTCAAATCGCGAGAAAATAGCGATTCGATTCGCGCACGCTAGAAAAACTCACACGCGTAAATAGCGATATTACCGCCATTTATCCACGCTACTTGCGGAGAAAACGATCCGTTTCTGACGCGCCGAAGCCGAAATTAATATCCCCAGGGTAACGTAACTCGCGGTTATTAAATATCGATGCCGTGTATACGTCGCGCGTAAACTACTCACCCAATACGAGGAGTCAATCATACGCCAGCGCCGTGATTAGGGCTAGAGATCGTAACTTACCTGAAACAGAGATTATTGGATGGCATTAATAGTAATGTCGTGGTTAAGTAACAGAATATCAGACGTTAACGCTTCGAAGTTTGTACGCGTATAGTATACGACTAAATTATGCAATCGGCGTTCCGGATAGGGAACGCTAACTTTCAAACTTGTATATCAGTATATTAAATATTAACACATCAAAGTATAATTAAACGTACACTTCGACATAACTGATGTAGAGAATAAACGACTAAATTTACGATTCGTTCGAAAAGCGAAATTACAGCAAAAATTAAATAAATATTTAATCGAGATATTCTCGAAGAAGAGTGTAACAATTACATGTAATTATATAATTTTAAAAGTGCATTAATTAACAACACACTTTATATATATATATATATATATATATATATATATATATAAAATACGCGTACACACACATATTTACATACGTACATTATTGTGTAATAATAATATATATATATATATATATATGAAACTTATGTGAAACAAGCATTTGACGATACCGTTAGTCGACGATGTACAAGTGACGCGGATTTGCATATAGGTACCACGAAATTACGTACACTTCCCTCTCAATTAGCGTCAAACGCTGAATTCAGCGACGGCACGTAACGTAGCTGAATCAATAATATGTAAACATCGTTCTATTATTAGCGAGAGTCTCACAGGACTGAAATGTACGGATAAACAGTGGCTAATTTCGATAAGCGAGTTCTCGTTAAATTAGCTGACCACTTCAATTTATGTCGATTTGTACTTTACTGTCTTTATTATAATTTTATACCGTTTAGTCTGTAATTATACCGAATTACTTATCGGTAGGATTATCGGAGATTGAGAAGGTAGTAATCATATAGATACATTCTGTATCGCTGTGATATTGATGTTTATTTCGTGAAGCCGGTGGGCAATTTTGCGCATTATTAATATTAATGAATCTACCTCACTTGGTCAATATTAAAATTCTTTTTCCGGGAAAATATCGTGTATCTTCATCGTCTATCGAAAATGGATATAGAAAGCACGGATATAGAAAGTATTAATTGTAAACCAAGTCCCCTTTTTGGCTTGTAATATGCTAAAGGAATAAACATTCTATTCTCTATTCTAGTTTGATATTAAATGGAGATATATGATAAAGCTTAACATTGTAATATTTTTTATGAATAACGGAAGTAATAATAGACATATATTTTCAGAAACTATTAATAATAATTCTATTTTCACAAGAAGTGTAATATTAAATCAATTTTTAAGACGATTATTAAATATATAGTGTGGACTCCCGTTGTTTCCTGCCACAATATTAAACGCCCCTCGAGGCGTAGATTTTACGCGATATTCTTACGCGCGAGGCACAGGGTGGGTGTTTCATGGTTCATAAGTCGCGGTTTTATTTTTTTTTCCTTTCACTATGGGTCGTGAAAGTTGCTTGATTAAAACCGAGGATTCAGAGCATTTCCGCGGCAAGGCCATAATTGTTGATGAAAATATGCCCTATAGAGCTTATAACTTTGAAATTTTCCGTCCGCTCGCCTGACCTATTATCCCCATGCAAAATGAAAAAGCCGCGTGATCGTTAACCCGAGGAATTAGGTCGTGTTAGGGGTGAGACGGCGCGCATCTTACGTGAAACTCGCCAGATTTTTCCGGACAGACAGAAAGAGCCGTGCTCTCTTGCCACAGATTAGAGGTAATGAACGATAACGCTGAAGAACGGCCGATTGTTAGACCGCACCCGCTCGATGCGGTCTATTAAAGTTACTCGATGTCGGTAATTCTCGCAGAATTTTCTGGCAGCGCGCGTGGTCTCGTGTTAAACGGCCTCGCCACGCCTTAACACGGTACTGCCTAACTATACGAACAGGATAGTAATCGAAGCGCGATACGATACTCTTGCATAATGCGGATCGGCAGAAAATCGCAGGCGGAGACGAGGCGAGGCCTTTGAGAAATGGATTTTTTCCCCCCCTCCCTCCCGCAACATCCGCGTTTAAAGTGTCGAAATTAGGACGCGCATTTGCAAAGCGGTGCGCGTTAAATTGCGCGTCTCTCCGTCGCGCTTCTCCGTCATTTTTTCTCTCGGAAACTCGCGAAATTTGCGCCGGAAATTAATCGTTATGATTGCGCGACGGCGTAATAATGCAAATACGCGCGGCACAAACTTAATATAAAAGTGATATAATATTTGATTGATACGCACAAAGAGAGTGCGCTCGATGAAAAATTAATAAGGGATCAAGGATTTACAGCCGTCGCGTAATTGCGGAAAAACGAACGCGATCAAAGTTGCGCGGTGTTGAAAAAAAAAAAGAACGGAAGTGAACGACGTTTCCCGGCGATTCATCACGCCGTAAATAGCCGGGCAACATTGTAAACCTCGCTGGCGATAATCAAAAACATAACTTTCACTCGTCCGAGCTACAACAGTCGGCCGGCCGTTGCTGCCATAAAATACAATGGCCGCACGTATTGTTGGCCGCATGTACCGCAAGCTAAACGCAACCTATTTTTTCTCGCTCCCCCGGGCACGCGACGGTACAAAGGGTATGTATAATCGAAACGCATTGACCGCCATTTGCATAGGCACCAACCCGAGTATTTTATGGAAATTGCCGGGGCAAAACCCGGGAGAGGGAAAGGGAGAGAAGACGAAATATTTATTACGTGGAAGCAAGGAGGGAAAGGGGCGGAAAGAGGACAAATTTTATTGCGAGTGAAACAACTCCCCTGAAACGAACTGAAAATACATCTTCATGCACAGCTGTCAGTGAAATAGTGTCGTAAATAATACAACAAAGCTAACTACTTCTCTATTATAAATGCAATTTATAACGATTTAGATGCAATATTTGGCAGTGCAGTGCGATTTTTTTTGTTCTTTAAAAAACATTACTTAAGAAAATGATTGATGAACGACAATCATTTCGAGACCTGCGTTTGCGGGAATTGTCTCTCTTCCCCGTTATCCTTCGCCACGACACTAAATAAATGTGAAGTGACGATAAAGCAGCGGACGCATAAAGCACGCTCGCGGGCGGGCCAGAACCTCAGTCCATAAAACGCGAAGCCCGATATAGCGCAGTGGCGGCAGCGACGAGGTGCGGCGCGCGAGATGCGTTAAACTGTCCGCGAGTCACTCGATTTACGACGTGACGAGGGGGGATCGAAGTTTATACAAGTACTCGCGTTAAGAGACCATCGCTTTTCCGCGGTCGACGCTTTTTCTCTCCGTTCCCGCGACTCGCGAGAGCGAGTGCGAGTCGCATCTCATTTACATAAGTGGATGGAATAATACCGGCAAGCAGTCAATGTATTACGCGAGCCGTCGTGGAAACCGGAGCTGAAGCCGTAAGTCGCCTAGGCGAGGAAATAAGTCGCGACTGTGTGTCATGTAGCAAAAAAAAAAAAGAAAGAAAGAAGCGCGCTCTATAACCCGAGATGTTGTTTTCCGACACCAAACAATTCCCAGCATGGACGCGTTTCCTGGTGTTCACTTGTTTTTACAAGTATCGATACACGGTGGGTATGTTTCACAAGAATCGCATTAAATCTAACAAGTCTCGAGTATCCTCTGATCGATCTAAGCAAGTTTTACTTTGTAATATTAAATATTTTAATTAAATATAAAGATAACTAGGACACACCTGCATTTGATATATATTAAGAGAAAAAAAACATGATCTATGTACTTATATAGAGAAATGTATGAACAATAAACATAAAATAATAAACATAATTTTGGGAAAAATTCACGAATTTAAATCATACGATATTGAGAAATATGCGCATACCAGGAAATGTTTCGGTGCAACGTTTCATTCCATGCGCTCGCGTGTATGAAATTAATTTGCATCAAAGTTGCATTTATTTACAGCCCGCGCAATTGTGAACAAAAAGATTATGCTTCCCAGGTTCCCAATGTTACCCGGACGGAATCCCTCGACAAAACGCACGATGCAAATCAGTGTTTAAGTGCGACGCGTTTGCCCGGCGAGAGGCATTTCAGCGACGGGGATATCTATAGTTTTCGGTCCCGCAGTCTCTCATTATGTATTCCACCGCCGCCAGCCTGTTTAAACCACCACCGCCGCCGCCGCCGCCACCACCACCACCACCGTCGCCGCCGCCACATTTCACGGTAGCGCGAAACTTTGCTGCCCGGAAAGTTCAATGAAATTAACTCCGCTTTGCATACGCTTAATAGCCCGTATCGCGGCCGCGATCTGTGAACGTAAGGCACGGGCCGTCGCTCGACTTCGCGATTTTCCGTGTGAGCTGCCTTCGCTCCGCACCCCCCTACGGAATCATCCCCCGTCTTCGCGGGGCGTGTGCGGTTTTCATTCGTCGTATAATGCACCCGCTTCGACCGCGACGACGACTCGACTCGCGTCTATCTCACCCGTCTTTTCCTCGGTCTTCAAATTGAGATTTAACTCACTGACGCGCTGCGGGAGTCGGAATGATCCTGTACCCGCTCTCGTAATTTTCTTATCGCACGTACAACTTTTAGAAGTATCTATACTGATTTGACGAGACCTTTGCTTTTACTCTACATATTTAACAAAAATCAAACATAAACACACAACCACTAATTCACAAAATTGTATGTACAATTTTCCGATAAGATAAAAAATTTGATTACGTGTGCGTATACGGGAGAGTGCATGGTCCTCGAAAAATTAACTGCAATATCGTGGAAAATCGGATCTCGCGTACCCGAAATTCCCCGCGCTCTCAACGACGTAATAACATGCATAACTATCGGATTTTTAACGAGACACACGTCAGAACGGAAATCTCCGACCGAGACAATTTGTCTAGTGGCATTATTGCGTCGCGGATTATTACGAGTACCATTTTCCGTAGCGATTCTCTTTCCGCGGGCTGATTCGAGAAGACGTATCTCCCCAGAGAAAGGAGCTTCCGCGAGTGCCTCCTCCACGCTATGTTTCTGTCGGGACGGGATTTCTTTATGCGCGACGCACCACCACCGGCGCGTCCTCCTCTCTTCTCTAAACCCATTTTACTCTCGTTTTATACTTTTGTCTGTTCCTCCCTTGTCGACTACCACACTCGCGGCGTCCGTCATTATGTAGACGTCAGCTTTCGCGCAAGGGAAAATGCTTTTGTAATCTGAATCGGGAGCGTGTTGACATTGCGAGGAATGTCGTATAACGTCACATCCAATGAAATCGAGTCATTTGACGGAATATGTATCCAGCGTACATCTCGCCGTAACGAATATGCATTAAGACGTGCACCAAGTCGATCGTCGCGGAAATGCGCTCTCGACGACGGAAAATAAAAGTGCAAAATTTCGATCTCTGCAACGAAATTTCGATCACCGCCTATTGCGGGCGATAATAATAAATTACGAATATGTATAATCATTAATAAATAAGTATACTGCAAAATTTAGCAAATATTGTATAATAAATAAATACATATTAATAGTAAAATGTAATATTAGATTAATTTTACATTACGCACTTAAACATTATTTTACATGCGAACTTAGAAATTACATACACATATATTTTTAATTTCAGGACTTAAAATGATCAAAACATCTTTTTCAAAGCTATTTTACAATTCAATTCAGATTGAATGTGAATCGTTCACTCAGAGGCGATAAATATCGGCGTAGCTGCTGCGGTCGCGATGTATTTTGCTTGTTTTTGCGCCCCTCAATGAGCTCGAATGATCGCAATGACTTCGAATGATTGAGCTACCACGCAATGCACAACGGCGTTGATGCGACTACAATGCTACATCAAATGCGTTTGTACAGCTGAATAGCCGCAGCTACGCTCGCAGTCTATTTATCTCTCTCTCTCTCTCCCCCTCCCTCCTCTCTCTCTCTCTCTCTCTCGCTTTGTCTCTCTTTCTCTCTCTGTCTCTCAACCTGGTTTCACATCATATTAATTTCCCGGAACTGCGATTTAAACGGTGCTCGAGCGTGGCGCGCTCGTTCCTGTAAACTCTCACGGACTATTACGAGAGTTCTAATGCCGATTACAATGGCCATTAACACGACACGGCTGACAGCCTTACCGTTACGACAATCTCTCTTGCAATTATGACAAATGCAGATCGCAAAGCCGTAATGCAATCGAGCGTAAATAGGCAACCGGCTATTATTCCGAATTCGATGAAAAGGAAAAAAAAAAGAAACGGTTCATCTTTTGTCTATTTCACTTGGAGAAACGCTCACGATCTCTAGCCTACGAAACTTTGCGCGATACCCAGTACATCGCAACATCGTCGAGTCGGAGTTAATGCTTAATCGAACAGTCCCGTCACATCCCCGCACCGACGACGTCGCGGCGGCGTTTCGCGGTACATCATTCGTGCGCAGATTGTCGCCGCACTCCCTCTCGACTGCATCCGCTAAAGTGCGGTTGAAATTACCGTGGAGACGTACGGTAGGGTCGGACGCACGAGAAGCGAGCCTTGTTCAGAGGCAGGTTCGATCGATCGATCCGCGCGGAGATTGAAATACGGTGAAGGAGACGGAGACAATTGTCGAGCATGCGAGAGAGCGGGGAGACACTCCTATGCAATTCTATGCGGACGATGGTCCCGCGGTCGGAGCACGGCGCATAACTTGAGCGAATAATCGTCCCCCTCGTCCTCCCACCCTCGTGAAAGATGCATTTGACGATAGCCAGTATCAATGGCCGATGACCGCGTACCCCGGCACGTGCCTCGAAATCATTCTGCGGATATTATCCTTTCGAAGGCGCGCGCGTCGTCCGCATGTCGAGCATGTTGGTACGAACGAAACTTCACTCGCGCAACTTGAAGGCGATGTTATGCTATTTCACGTCGCTTTTATATCAAAAAACGATCCTACGTCTACCGTTTATGTATTTATATTATATTTCCTCCATTAGTTAAATCATTTATTACCAATTTAAAGTAAATTTTTGTAACATAAATCTGGAGCCATCTCCTCTCCCATAATGTCGAAATTTTACTCCGATCCGCTTTTCTTCGGGCATCGTCTGCGCGCTCGGCCGAAGAATCGTCTGCTTAATGGATTGCTCGGTGGAAAATTAAATTTACCTTATCACTATTTATACACGGCGACCGTGGCGCGTGGCGCGGAAAACTGCGGTGGCGGGCTGGGCTAATGCGATTGAGTCGCCTATATCTATTTGCAATAATGCGCGCGGCGTCGCGTTGTTAAATAAATCACCGTGCACTCTTGGTAATGTCGCTTCTCCTTTTGCCGTATCGCGGCAATACTTTGTGAATCGCGCGAAACGATAAATTATGTATTATTCGAAGGAACGGGGAAAATATATCGACGCATCTCGGCGCGCATTTGGTGCTTAAGCGTGACTACACGATTCTATATTTGTGCCGATGTGAAACGCGAGATAATAAAAATTGAGAGCGGGAATATTTATGTGTAATTTACCGCTCGTAATTCACGGACAAAACAATAAATTTCTATATGTAGTAAAGTTGAGTGTATATTCAAAGAGAATCAAGATTTGAGAAGGAGATTCCATAAACATAGGATTGATTACACGCGAGAGTGAAAATGAAAAGCGGCACCAAGACTTTTTCCTCCTTTTCCAGTTCGCGACGAAATCGCGATGGCGCACGCGAAGCCTTATCAATCATGGTAAATTTTCTGACCGATCAATCTTGAAAGTACCACGCTAATATCGCACGTCACGTTTTAGATAACGCGTTTTTCATCGTCCGCTTACTTCTTCTTTGTCCTTCTTCTACGTCTCGGCCGAAACGACAATCGCCTCGCCGATATCACCGCCGTTTCCTCCTTGCCACCATTCGGCGCCGCTCCATCCCGTGACGCGAATCGATAATCCTCGATCGACAAAACTGTCGTGACTGTTATGGACGAGGCCGAATATTCATTTTTTTTTTTACCCCCGCGTGCGCCGGAACAGTTACGGGCGTCATCTTTTTCACCAACTTGACAGATCGATGAAATTGCAGCCCGGGAGCGACAAAACGTATTAATATATCGTATCAAACATTCTTTTTACGAAACGTCTTGTCAAAGAGAAATATCAAAGATAAAGCAATAAATAAAGCATTGACTTTAAATACCGCGTCATAGAATAATATTCAAATCACCCGATGATAGAAGAATAACAGAAAACATAAAAAATATAAATTTCTCAAAATTCGTTTTTTAAAAGAACTTTCGAAAAAGTGGCATATTATAAAGCTACTCGTTGAAATATACCTATCGAAATAAAACAAAAAAAAATCATAAGTTCTCAATGTTTGGATGAAATGTTGGGAACCACTCGCATGCAAAAAAATATTGCCTCTACAAAATTCGACGTGCACCCAACATATTGTTAACAGCCACGCGATGTCAAGTGAAGGCACGCGTAAAACGGCATCCTCTGCCGCGATTTCGAAGGATCTAATACTTATAACGCGATAATTATTTTTTGTTCGTCCTCTCGTTTACCGTTTCCGTATCTCGTCGCTTTCAGCATTCTACTGCGATTCGCTCTCCTGTTTGTCGCAATCTCAGATCTCGATACGCGCATTTTGTGAAGGAGCGAGACACTCTTGCGACGGTGATACCATTATCCCGTGAAAGTCCCACCTGTCATTCGAGCGCCGTCGCGTTTTTCCCGCGACTTCTTTCTCTTTTTCTTTCTCTCTTTCGATCGCCGCCTTTCCCATTTTCATTTCGCGAACGTTACGCGCTGTTCGTGTCTTTGTAAGATCGGTAAGATCAACGTTTAAAATAAAATAAAAAAGTTATCTCACGATATCTGGCAACGAAGCGTGAAGCTCATAATGCGATCATTATTTTCTATATTCTCTCTTTTCCAACATCCATATTCCATAGCACCGTGCGCAAGTATTTCAAGTATTTTGTCATTTACGGCGTGACTACTCCACACGTTTTTTTTAAATAAAAAACTCCACGAAAGCTCAGCTCGCGCATCGCGTTACAGACCGCCCTACGTGATAACAAAAGAGCACCGCTGTAAGGAGCAAAGCGCCGCCACTTGAAAACGGATTATGTAAATCGGGAGACGCGCGCATCTCGCCGTCGGATTTATGCGCGTTGGCCTCACACTTTTCGCCAAGTGTCGTTCCTCGAGATGTCTCCCTTGTAACAAACGACGGAGCGACAAACAACACGCGCGCGGCAATAACCGCCGTCTTGTCTTCCGGTGGAAGGCCCGTGTGTGCGCCGTACCTCCGTTATTCTGAACGCAGCGATAAACGCGCGATCCCTATCGAGTCGAGTAATTTCCACGCCGGCACACAAAGATCGGAGGGCGGGTCCATTAAGGTAAAAAGGGTCGGCGCGCTGCTTCCGAGACTGTGAAGAGGAAGTTTCGGCAAAAACGTTTCCCAGGACCGTATCAACTCGCTCGTATATATTTAGGCTAATCTGCTAAGAGAAAGGGAAGGAGAGACGGCTGTACGCCGACGTTGATAGTTAACAAAGCAGCCAACAAAATGGGCTTGTTCTTGCATGATTATCTCGTAACTCCACTCCCTCCGCGTACGGATAAAGGTAGATGTGAATGCTCGAGTTCATGACGCTTGTCGTTCAAAGTGCACGGACGAGAAAATTTGCATTCCGCTAATTTGCATCGAGATATATACACTCACTGTCAGTGACAATGTATACTATGCCTGATGAAGAGAGCTCCGGTCCAATTGTTTGTTCCCTCCCCAGTTTGAGAGTTTATTTTCCCCAACTATCTTAAGACCGCGTCTTGAGAAAAGAACAAAATCATGAGTGCGTTACGGAGTTTTCCATAATGCATGAAACAGTGGAGAATTTATGGTTGAATCAACTGACGAGACGTTTTGGGAGATATTCGAAAACGAGTCGCACTGTAAGCGGCGCATCAACTAACGGCTGTTAACTCACGCAATCTTGAGCGAACACGTAAACCCGCTTTCATCCCTTCCACCCCGAACCCTGAAACGCTTCACTTAGCGTCCCGTCGTTGTTACGCGGTAATTACGTCCGGGAAGCCGGGAGAGAAATCGGGGCCTCCGAAGCGACGGTGATGGAGGGGGCGGGGAGAGGGGGTCTGCGTCCGTCAGACAATACTCGTTTGAATTTCTATGAGCAGTCGCGGATCACCGTTCAAGGGGAGGGAAGGTAGGAACGACTGTTTGTCGAACGTGACGATACGGTTCGGCCAGTGATGGCCGCGTTCGCCGACGATCGATATCCGATACGTCACAAGCGTAGTCGCGTGTCCCTGAGGGGATCGACGATTTCACGTGATACGTCTTTCGTGCCCGTGCATCACGTTGTGCGGTTTAAAAAAAAAACATAATGCAACGGAGGGGAAGGAGCGGGAGGAGAAAAATGATTCGACACGACACATCACGATTGGGATATCGTAATAACAATCGCCCGACAGCTTTGTAACACGCGGTGATCGACTCGACCCGAAAATTTCAGCTGAAACCCATCGGCGGACGTTATTATTAGACTGCCACGCGAGCTGTCGATACCACTTCACTATGCATTTCTCACTTATCCGAGCTCTCTTATTCGCGAACAGACTATTACACTTTTAAATTGCCCGGTCCGAATCGTACTAAGGTGGTGAAGTCGTAAACTTTGAGGAATGGCGAACTTTTGCAATTTCCCAATAATCCCCCTAAACTACGATAGTTCTAAAGTTTAATTTTCTTCAAGGGAAAGGGAAGGAAGGGGGGGGGGAGGGGTGCACACGCGGGAGGACAAAGCGTTTCCCATTTAAAGAAAATAAGAAGGTACGACGAGTAGGAAATTTTATTCCGCGCGCGGGAAAACTTTCAACAATGTATCGACATTCGCGCGTTCGCGCCACAATTCTCGCCCTGCTTATCCCGCAGATTATTGGCAATTTTTCAATACGATTTCTGTTCATGTAAAAATGGATATACCGACGGTAACAGGAGTCCGGCGAAACAAATGGCAATAAGATTCGAGCGTATTATTTCCTCATCTACATTAAGTACGATTTATTGACCGAGTTTCGCTGGGAGATTAACTTATACGGGTATAATGTTTTGATTTATTGCAACAAACAAGTGCTCCTTTTGTGCAAGCAGGGATGGCAATTTGTTATCCGTCTACACTTCTCCCTCGGTACAGCTATTAGACCGCGTGAAAACGTTTTTATGAAAGTAAACGAATCAGTAAAGCAGTTAACCGCTTTCTCGGCTGGGCAATCATTTGTCTAAAAGAAAGTTTTTGCTGCGCAGCGCAGATTACTTCAATTACATGCAACCCAGACGTTCCCATAAATTATGGAGCAAGACTATGAGCGAATAATTCAATCCAAAGTGATAAGGTATCTCCGAAATATTTTTCAAATTCAAGCTACATTATGTCATAAAAATATGTCATGGTATACAAATATTGTTAATGCAAAGATTAATAGAATTTTGTCGTCTCTAAATTATTCTACATAAAAACTTATTTTTTCGTTGAAATTCCGTGAGAGAGGAGTCTCTGAAATTCACGTAGATGGAATGGGAGTTTAAAAAATTTTTCTCGTATCGCCCGACATAGCGCCCGACGTAGCGAAACACTTGGTGCCCTTAGAATATGCACGCTTGACTTTCGAATCCCGCCAAGAACGATATCAAGAACGAGAAAATCGACACGGAAGAAGATATCAAAGGTGTAGTTATCCGCGAGTGTTTGCTTAATGTCGTGACCTCCCCGTTCGCTTTCGGAGAAAAGCTTATCTACGTGGAATTGAATTCCGGTAGTTTTCCGGAGACAAGCAAAACAAGCAGGAACCGAGAGCGATAAAGAAAAACAGAGAGAGAGAGAGAGAGAGAGAGAGAGAAAGCCTCGAAAAATTGACGGGCATGCGAAAGACGAGGCCGGAAGGATCGCAGAGGCAGATCCTCCGATCCTTCCGCGTCTCACAACGTTGAATACGAATCGCGGCACGTGGCACAAAATCCTCGGGATGCGTTAGAACGCGATGCGCCGGATGAAAGAGCGAGAAAGGAAGAGGAGAGGGACAGGAAAGAAGGTAGCGCAAATGCAGGATATTTTTCCCGGTGGAAACAAACGCGCTACGTGCCCGGAAATTTCAATCGTCCCCGCTTCGACGTAAGTACAGGAGACTTTTCCAATTAGGCCGGACGGAGATTCATGACAGCGCAAGAGTCTGCCAACGTGTTTAGAAAATAATCTCAGGTAGGACAAAATTATGCCAATAAGCATAATTTTGTCGCCTCCAGTAATCGAAGAAGTTTAACTCTCAATGCTTAAATCGCGCGTATACAATATATATAATAGTATATTTTTACAATATATATAATATTTTCTTTCGGTACATAAATTAAATTTTTAGCTGGCGCGGTGGCAGATTATCCGCGTAGACAAAAAGGGGGCCAGATTGGATGCAACGGAGCAGCGCTAATCAAAGTGAGTGCAGCGAACAAGCGGGCCCCCGGAGGGGGGCGGTTCCTCCATCCGAGAAAATAATCAACAGGCCAACAGAGAGGATATCCCGCGGGAATCGGAACTAAAGCTTATGGATTACTCGCCCGGATACTTAAATCGCTCTAAGAGCTTTTTTACTCCCGTGACGCACGGAGTTACCTCCTCTGTAATCTTATCCCGTCTTACTTCCTGGCTCGACGGCTGGCTGCCCGGAAGCCGTTGGGGGTAGGTAGGTAGGTAGATAGGTATAGGCGCTTACTTAGCTCGACAAGAACGTAGTTTTATCGGCGACTGTGCGCGCTTTGTCAAGAGGGGCGTAGACGCGATTAAGTCGTGATATACGCTTTTCCCTTGCGTTTGCAAGTTGGAGGCGACGAGACGGACGAGGGACCCTGAGAGGTTAAAAACCACACGCAAATTTCTTTCCGATATCACGCTGAAATGTGTTACGTTAACGACAGCTCCTTAATTATTGAAATGTATCGGTTGTTTTAATGACAACAATAAACTGAACCTGTACACTTTGATCAATTGAAAGATACTGCGAGTCCTATCGATTTGCTTTAATAGATTAACAATTCTGAAGTAACTTGAAAAGAATGATGAATTCAATATAGTAAATCGTATTTAATAAAATAATGATTTACGATAATGATAAGAACAAATTCATGCTATTGGATATGTCAAATAATTAAAAGTCGCAAAGTCATATCAATAATGCTATCAAGTCGGATTTTTAAATAATTAACAAGTCAATTAACGTACGTAGGTAATAATGCAGAATAATACTTATAATAATTAAGAAATCACAAATAAAATTATTAATTACGCATAGCAAATTGCTAAGTTAATGAATAATACAACGTACTGCCTTAACACTGCTAAAAAAATATGATCAATAAAATTATGAATTATCGAATTATGGAGATTATTGAAGCATTCTGAACACAGGCACATTGTAAACCATTAAAATAGAATATCTATTTATTATTGTTACTTCGTATAAGTATTGTGTATTATATTAATGAATAACAAAATCGATACTTATCAGTAGATAGATGACAGATGTATTGAAAGTTACCTCAAATTATATTAGATTACAAAGTTATGTCAAATCGTGTTTCTAGATCATAAATAAACATTATGATATTATCTAATAGGCATAACTTGCAAATGCAACAGGATATACATGTATATATATATACATATATATTATATATATATAATTTTGAAATGAATGTCTCTCTAATAATGAGAAACGCTCGCAATATTAACTGTCGCGCGAAATATGCATTGTCAATTATTGGCGAGCTTCGAATTTCCTGTTGACCGCAAACTGTTCGTCTGCATTTGATGCACGTGCGCACCGGAAGCGGAAAAGCTTAATCCGCAAGCGATGTGTTATCGATCGACCACCTTGTTCCGTTTAGATAACATTGGGTCTCTAAACGAGCGAAGGAAACGCGACGTGCACTCAATTAAGTCCGCAAATATATCGTCCTCCTGGGATTTTCTATATGTCGATCGCAGGATTTCGGACAATCCAAGGATAGTCCGAAAATAATCAGCGAGACAGACAAATGGTACGACTCGCGTAATCGAATGCTTACAAATCCCAATCGTTCCCAGAGTATTTCTTCATTCAGAACTTTTCTCAGATTTCACTTCCTTAAAAAAACATTTAGCTTTCGATCATTCGACACAATTCCATCCTAACGCGATGAGATATTCAGGATTTGAGTTATTCAGAAATTCTATCTTGTTGCAAAGATATTTGATTTCAGATCATTTAATCAGTAAATTTGCTAATTAAAATTCTGGCACAGCAAAGGAACGAGACGAGATTTTATAATTTATAAACCATAATTTTATATGTCTTCAAATCTACATTCGGTATGAACTAATTTTGACCTAAAGCTTTCAATCGTATTCCTCGGATAAATTTAAATAAATTTTAATAGAATTTGGAATATAATAGAAAAGAAATATAATATTGATATAGTTTTTGGGAAATGTGTAAAAAATAAGACCGAAATAAAAATAAAAATACTGCAAATTTATTTTAAAAAATTAATATTTTCCTATTATCGATTTTCACAATGCTGAATATAAAAGCTTAAATAGCTCAAGTATGATTAAACGCAGAGTCAAAAAGCTCTGCCGGCAATGCTATCTGAGAAATAAGAAACATTACTTAAATGGTATCTCTCGCGAGTATACTCTTCAACTCAACAAATTCACAAGTACTTGTGAAGACGCTCGAGAATTCTGTCCCTCCCCGCTTGTTATCCCACCGTAAGGAAGATGAATCGCGAAAGGTGCTTAGACAGGAAACAGCGCCTTATCCATTCCCCCCTCGGCGACCTTGTTCAATTTAGATACCATCGATTCGAAGGGGCACACGACGTCCGTGCAATTAAGCCCTGAAACACATCGTTCTCACGGAATGAAAACGGGAAGGGAGAGATGGGGGGGAGGAGAGGAGGGGAGAGGAAGGTTTCGTTCTCCGTGGTCCCTTTCAGAGCTCGGTTAAACTGAAAATAATCCATCTGATAGGCACGCATTGTTCCCGCCCACGCGCGGAATAACGGTCGACCCCTTTTATAATGCCACCGCATTAATATTCGTTCGCCGCGGTTTATTTTTACTCATCCGCCCGTGACGCGAGTGCCACGACCGACCGTCACAACCTAATCCCTCTGAATAATTAATCGCCCCGTGGCTCTCTACCGTCCGGGTTCCCCGATCGCGAGGCGGCGTGGCGGCGCGGCGGCGTCGTCCACCGGGCGTCAGACACGCGCGCGGCGGGGACTTCGCTTACTTTCACTTCTCTCTATCGTTAAATCCGCTCTATCGCCGGGAAACTTGCGTCTGATTTACCTTCGCGATTTACATTCCCGCGCGCCTCGAGTTCGGAATCGATAATGCGATCGATTAACAAATGGGCCGTTTGATATTTGAAAGTGGAAAGTATGCGTCACAGTAGCCAACATCTAATTGGCTGTTAATGTCTGGCCGACACACATT
This sequence comes from Wasmannia auropunctata, assembly GCF_000956235.1. Taxonomy (NCBI): domain Eukaryota; kingdom Metazoa; phylum Arthropoda; class Insecta; order Hymenoptera; family Formicidae; genus Wasmannia; species Wasmannia auropunctata. The sequence continues at coordinate 1,728,989 of NW_012026779.1, forward strand.
GGTTACCGTTTTAGCTTTCGTGGCTATTTCTTTCCCTTTCTTTCTTATTTTTCTTCACCGGTATATTACACTAGCGAATTAATAGAGTTGTTCGTGACGCTTGCTTTTCATCCAGTTCAGTTTTGAACCTGCGCAGCTATTAAAATTAACAACTTGTCCTCAAGTAATGGCGTAATATAGTAAACTACGAATCGCAATTCCGTCGTTGCACGTTTGAATTCGCACCAAATTTCAATCAACCCCAACTTGAATGCCCGAGACAAATATAAATAACGGCGGAAAACGCAACACGGTCTAATTGTGTTACGACGAAATGAATTTCACATTGCTTATGTAACGTAAAACGTAAATATCGATGTGTATTCGGTGTCAATTGGTTCCATTTAACCGTGGACAAAAGCTCTGTTCGCGTTTTGTCCTTAAAATACATCGAGGCTCAGTCTCTCCACCGATTGTTTCGAACTTTAGTGGACAAAGGACGCATTGAAGAAGCGAGCAAAAGAGCAGGAGTCAGATGGGAAAAGAGGGGAGAGAGAAAAAAAAAGGAAGAGAGGAGACAAACTTTCTCCGATGATTGTCCCACTAACCGCGATATATTATTGAGACAAGAATTTCTATATGTGTATATATGTATATGTTTTTTTCCTACGCTCGCTCACCGCTTTTCCCTTCTAGCGACTCTTTTTATCTTCTCTCGCGACTCGATTTGACCTCCATTTCCTATCTTTTATCCGAGAAACGACGAGAAAGCGATGGCGCACGAGCGTAGGCACGACGAATTTTCGATAGGGTTACCCGCCACGACTCGGGGATTCGGCGGTATTCGCCAAAGAGGAATTGCTCCCGTCCCTCGCTGCTGCATCGAGACTCGTTACAATGAAAAGTGCGAGCGCACAATCGACCGATCGAACAAATACGACGAGCCACTGTGAGACAACCCGCGTTATTGTTAACTCGTGAAAGTTTGATTGCGCGGACATGCAGACACGTTTCCTGTTACAAAAAAATGTAAAATAAACCGCATCTGAAAGCACGGTATATTCTAATAAAAAGATCCCGTTGTGAAAAATAATTAAAATTTTTTATGCGTTATTTCGTACGCTTATCGCTTTGTACGCGTACAAAATAATTTATCAAAATTTATAGAAAGTATTCCACACGTTTTTCATACACGACTAATTGACTTTTGTTTATACGCCGCTGACACTCGCGAGTAGTAACGTTCACATTATTTATCATAAAATATTGTTGCATCACGTTAGCGGAGCAAGTACGTAATGCATTTGACATGTCCGCTACTGCTCTCACGTTAGGATATTGCGTATTTCGCTTTGTTTAGAATGGAAAAAAAAAATATTGCGTTTCGCGAATGGATTTTCAAATGATGTCGAAACATCATCTGTCTCGTTTCTAGTCGCGCGGATGTTATTGACTGTGTGTCTACAAGCACCGATATTGATGTTACATAAAATAAAATGCCGTTGTATGACGTTACGTTCTGGAACACAACAGCCGATACGCAACGCATAAATAACGCGTCAAAGCATCGTGCGCGCGCGATAAACACGTGACGTATCAGAAAAGTTTAATTAAATATTATCGACAAGGCGCGACGAGTATATTAAATTTCAGATAACGCATTGTTGAGACAAAGAATATATTTTTCGATTTTGTAATATTTATTATCTAAAATATATCTGAAAGATGCAATTACAATACAAGATCACAATCGGTTTTTTCATCATTGCGTTCTTTTTCAAAAATTGAAAAATTATCATTTAAAATGCTTCGGGATAAAGCTCATCAATTATGCAACAAATAATACTGTTTTACAGCTTCGTGATAAAAAAAAAACATGTCCCGAGTATATTAGAGATGTCCGTAAAATTCAGGATACATCCAAATGCAATTTTCGTCTTGAATGTCCCTCTATTTTTTGAAGAGAATGAGGCGAAAGGGAAAAATAAACATTCGGACGTCGGTTATTGTTCCCCGAGGTGCCTTTGATTTCAAAGTACCGAACATGGCTGCGAAACGACATCGTTCGCAGATTGGTGGGGTGGAGAAAAGAGAAAAAGAAAAAAAGGAAAAGGAAGCAACGGAATACTGCGAAGAGAACCAAAGTTTTGGGTAGAGAGACGATCTTCCCTCCGCCCACTTACTTAACTAAACGAAATTTTCCGCTGACTTTTCACATGATCCTCCCAAGTTTTCACTTACTCAGAAAGCACGGCACGATAATAATTGAAACGACTAATTAACTGTAAAAACTAGTTCCAATTATTAAAATAAATGCAAATTAATGCAAATACGAAAAACAATGTTTTTCTGCTGACAAATGTTGTGCAAAGTATTATATTAAAACATCACAGAAAATATTGAAAAAATAAAGCTTTATCACAAAAATTTAGTTGTGTAAAGTTGGCCTCCTTACTACTGAAAATCCACGACCATTATCATTTGATTGGTGATTATTTGATATTTGATATTTGGAAAGTTATAAGTTCACGCGCGTATGCCTTTTTTTATATTATTTATAATTTTGACTACCATTTATTGGGAAATGGACTACCAAACGTCAATAAACAACCGCCAAACGAAATGCTTACAGTTATGATTACTTACGCAGTCTGGAAAGCCATATTTTGCAAAAAAAGAGGCTAACTTCACGCGTGTATATCTTTTTTTCGTACTGTTATTTACAACTTTGACTAACATTCATCGGGAATAAACTACCAAATACTACCAAATGACCACAAATCGAGTGGTAATAGTTATTAGTAAATTTTCAATAGTGGAGGAACCAACTTTATACAGCTCAAAAATTTATTTTTACTTTGAAAAAAATAAAAAAATATTTTTACAGCAAATAAATTACCTGAATATACTTCTTTAAATGTGAATACAAATCACAATCCTTAAATTAATTATTCGAACATGACGTAAATGTTAAACTATCGAAAATTTTGATTTCAATTGTATATAAAGAGTCTCTTGCAAATATTCTAAAACAATTGCAAATATTGATCTACCATTGCGCCAATAATTGCGGAAATAATACTGTCGGATGATAAGTTGAATTAACGCTTATTCAATTATCCGAAATAACTCATCGCGCCTCGCCTGATGTGACCAGAAGGCGGTATTGGCGAGCGTAATTGAAACATCATTCACGAATTCAAGTAGTAGCTTAAGCCAGCGGGTTATGCTCTATTACCGCGGAGGAGGTTTATGCGGCAATAAGACGGGGATGTCCACGGCTTTCATGGCCGAGTGCGCACGTACGCGTAGTAATAGATGTCTAATGTAGGCGGTTGTGAAAGATCGTGGAAAGCTAATAACGGCCGGTCCACTTTCCAAGCTCGAAATAATGAATACGTTGGTCGCACCGACTTTCGCGTCGTCGCCGTCGTGAAAATTATCATTACCGTCACTACCTTTTAATGCGGTACATTAATACCTTTCTTCCCTCTCGCTCCTACTCATTCACTCATTCACTTTGTTTGCTGCTCGCTGAAATATTAATCGATGTACGGTCACGTTCATTTGTTCCGATTGCCAGCTTAGAAAGCAGATATTTAATTATCCGTTGTGTTAATTACATTAATGGTCAAGCGAAATATGACTAACGATTACAAACAACTTTCCTGGCTTCCTCCCTTCTCCCCCCCCCCTCCCCGCCCCATCATGTGATCCCATTTTCTAACGATTTCTCATCTTACGCGCGCACCATTTCAAGTTACAAGAAAATTACCAGAAAACGAGGATCGAATACTTCGCCGACCGTTTTCGAGTAGTTCTTATCGCATCTCGCCCTTTCCCGCGCCCTTAGGGGAGAGAGGTAGATAAAAGAATATGAGTTTCCTCATCATGGAAACGAAGCTTTCGTTACTTCGGGCTACTGATGGACCAAGTTGATAAAAGGGCCGTTTAGTTAGTTTAACTAAAACTGGAACAATAAGCCTGCAGGTCTGCAAACTGCAGGTTACAGGTCTGTAATGCAGCGTTGTATTTTATCTCTCTCGTTTGACGCTATACGTTCGTCTCGTTCCGGATTTTGTTCATAATCGGGTTTGCGTTTACGTCGGCATAGCTCGAAAATAAACAGCGGCCTTTGAATTAGCGGAGTCAAAGCGAACACGCGGATCAGCGATTCGAGTACACGCCCCCCTCGTATATATACCGGAATATCTCCATAGTTTATCATGCGCCACATATAAAGCAGCGCGTGGTATACAGGGAGTCTGAATAAATCACGCGTGTTTAGGATTCACAATATTGATCGTTCGCCTGGAACATTTGAAGAGAGCCCCGGCAAAGCGTATCAGAAAAGGTTAATTAAGCCAGTTGATTTATGCACTCGGCATCGAGATGCTGTCGCGACTCTTGATTAAACGCCATTGACGAGATGCAACATGTATTCAATTTGCGATAACATACTGCCGAAGCAAGAAATGTATTTGAAGTTAATTTTAATCTTTAAAAAATGCAAAATAATACGCTGAAGAGACTAAATTTATCAATCAGATTTTCGACAAAATTTTGTCTGATAAAATAATATGAATAAAGCGTTACAGAGTTTTTGTTCGATAATGTATAATCAAAAGAAATATTGTAAAATAATGGTTTCCAATACCGATACTTGTACATTTTTTTAACGAGAAAATTTTAATAATTATCGTCATGCGATAGAATTTTTCGGGCATATTCGACAAGTCACTTAATAATTTCTAATCGGATGTGTACATTATTAAAATTAATAAGAAAATTTATTTAGAAGAGCGAATTAATTACCGGTGCATATCTACTGTATGTCTACTCCCTCGATACATCTCTATTCGTATTCTCAAATAGTTCAACAATTTTCCATTAAAGCATCAACACATCAGTATGGAATCAGTGTTGACTGCAGCGGGCGAGTATCAATTCGAGGGCAACCACTTCGCATCCTGCGGGAATACTATTCAGAGGTGGATGTAATTTCCAAGCCGTTGACGATCGGAAAAGCAGAGCGAGGAGGTCGCGGAAAGACACATCGCCAAGAGTCTTCGGGGGGTTTCGCCGCGGCGGTATCAAGCCGGGTCATCTCTAATTATAGCGACCTCCGCCAGGGATTGTAGCGTCCACCGCCGCGCTCGCTTAGCGTAATGGGAACACCGCGAGCCAGAAACACCGAGCCCTAAGAAGTCGCTTTCAGTTTATAATTGTAATATGCGACGCGTTCATATATCTTACAACAACCAATCAATTCTTATTTCACACTTTCGCACGTTATCTTTCTCTGACCTATAAATTTATTCATTTTGTAGTACCTAGATAATACTTACTTCATAACTTCACGTAATCTTTTCCGCGAAAAGATCTCTACCCACGTTATCCGTCCCGCGTATGTAGGTGTGTATCATTATAAATAGTGCGAATGCATAAGAAACGAGAATATTTCAGATTGAAAGGAAAGATAGGAGAGGTGAAGACATAAGAGAAAATCCATTAGCTTCGGATGATTCACCCGGGAACTCGGTCGTCAACCGAAAACCATGCAAATTCGCCATTTATATCTCGGTTTCGCCCACGGCGATATTAGACGCCACCGCCGCGCCGAGGAGGATGCACTTGGTCGGTGGCGGTGCAAGTCGGCTGGAAGGCACATCCATTCGCCGTGGAATTTCATATGCTGCCCGAGCGAGACGGCGGAGACGACCCGGGCATTAATTCCGAAGCGAGCGAGCGGAGTGGCGGCATGTCGATGCCGAGTTTGAAGGACCACGACCCTTCGGGACAGAGTCTGACAAATGTCTGCGGTTGGGACCCAATTAAGCGCGAATAATCCTGCGTAACCTTAATCGTCGCATACCTCGCGCTATCGGATTTGTCTTTGCCGCGTCGGCCTCGCGCGGTTCGAGCGATATTAAATATACACTTGGCAACTCTCATTGTAATTGACAGCTCAATACTCCCACCAGGGACAGGCACAATTACGTAAAGCGCTATTAAGAAAAAGAGATATCGCGAGCGGGACTGTTTAAAAATTCGTGAGGAAACGCGCGGGGAATCACGTAACAATGACCTGCACGAAAGACATTACTAAGGAGACGTAAAGTGACACACGGCGGCGACATTAGTTATATACGTGTTGCGCGCGCGATACGCTTTTACGTAAGTATACACGGCGACGATCAAGGCGATGAGCGTTCTAAGAACACGTTCTCGTCAACCAAGCCGCTCTTTATGCGGCGAACATTTCTTTTTTCTTTTTCAAGTCGGATAATGGCGGACTCGCGATATCGCGCTCGCACGTCTTTAACGTGCGCGCGATAATCTAATGCGAGATTGCCGGCAATTAATCTCGCGTGTCAGGATCATCCCGACACCGTTACAGCCGCGACAATTTCGTGAATAGAGAATACCGTTCGTCGAGCAGAATGAAATAGAATTTATTATATCTTCTGGGACAAAGAAATCCCCTCTCCCTCTAACCGCGATAATATTAAATCGTCAGCTCTAAAAAAAATTACTAACTATTAAGATCACGAGAAGAACTGATTTAAACTGTGAAATAAAATTCAATTTTTCAAATTTAAGTATTTATATTATTATACGATATTTCACTTTATATTTATATAACTCATTAATTTTAATATATCTGGAAAAATTATGATTTATATAACACCGTTTGTTACTATTTTCAAACGTCAGGATTAAATCAATTATTCACTTTTCCAACAATGACACAAAATATATATTAAGTAAAAGAATATCTCTTAATTAAACAAAGTACAATTAATAACTGTTTAGAATCACAATAGTATTGCGACATAAAATAAAGTTGAGATTGGCAAATGCAAAGTAACAGAAACAAGAGGATCGCATTGCAAAGTAGGTCCAATCCAAGTTTACGTGCCAGAGCAAGGAGATAGATTGACAAGAGGGTGCGAGACGGGGGATTAGAGGCGGGGAAGGAACGTGCCGCGCGCGCGGAGGTCTACAAATTGATCGCGGGTCTTTTAGGCCCGTTTCGCACGACCCCTTTGCACCCGATACCGTATACTCCGCTGTCTCTCGCGCGGTAACGCTGCTGAATCACCGTTCTCGGTTTTGTGACTAATGAAACACCGAGGCCCGGCGGAGTGAAGGATGAGCCGCGGGTCGAGTTTGAATTTCGTGCGCGATCGCGACAAGTTGGAACGAGCGGCCGAGCATAATGGCTCCTATTACTCGCGAAAAGAAGCGGTATGCTAAGCTATGCGAGTTATTTCCTCGACCTTTCGCTCGTGCAACAAGATTAGTGTGAGTGTCAACCTTGACATGCAAAATGTGTTCCACGTACGCGTGATACATATTAAAAAAAAAACGATTTTTTTTCTCTTCTAGCGAATACTCAAATCGAAATCATTGCGGTTTGAACGAGAAGTCAAAACCATCGCATTGCATTGTGATTAAATTCATCTACCTAACATCGTACATGTCCTGTATCGGAAAAATATTTTTTTTTTCAAAAAATACATAACTGAATATTTCTTCCTCTATTTCATTCGATACTGCATAATTCTTGCATCCAAATTTCATTGATCATAAAAAAAATAAAAAAATAATTGTATTAACTGGTCATCAATCGAAAAATAAAAATAAAGAGAGAGCGAAAGAAACGTTTAACATATTAGGTCAGATAAAATAAGTTATGTAAAGTAAGCGTACAGATATAAAATAAGTTTATAGATATTTTTAGTATAGCTCTTATATCAAATTAATTTTTTCAAATATTGCATCGCTTGTTCAGTCGTGAATTTTCGTGTTTAACGATATACTGGTGAGCGATCAAAATTTAATTCGTAACAGTGATTGATTCGCGAAGCTGCGCGTAATCGTTCTCGCGTGTATTGTATCGTCGTTCGCTACCCATAATAGAGAGGTTGTGTAAAAAAAAAAAAAGAAACAAAATATTCGATAACGCGCATACAAACACACGTGAAAGCGCGCGCGCTCGCGAAACTTCGAAATAGATTTGCTGCTGCTGTTGCTGAATGCGCTGACAGAATAAATCTGTTTCTGGAACAGCGTGGTCGTTAACGTTCTCCGCGGTCTGAAAATACATTTCCTGACGAGGGAGAGAGACAGAAAGAGAGAGAGAGAGAGAGAGAGAATATTCTTTCGTGGCGACGAGCGCGGCTTCTCGTTTCGTGAGTTTCTCGAAGACGTCACGGACGAAACCTCGATTTAACGGTTAATTTACCTCGGCGTTTCGAGAGATGTACTCTCGGAATCGTTTTTTTTTTCTCCTACGCCCCACGTCGGAATCGTGTCGAGAGAGTTTCCCAGAGTCGTAGATCCTTTCGCCAGCCGTGCCCCGGAATTTTACCGGGACGATTTTACTACTCGCAAAATAAAAACCCTGACATTTTAAATGTACTTGTCAGCATATCAATGTAGAGAAACGAGGACGATTTATAATAACAGCGTGTGCGGCCCACCAAAAAATTCACATTATTGCAATTTCACGGTAAATGAGATCGCGTATTTGAGAACAGTATCTCTCCATTAAAATATGTGAGTTATGAAGCATTAAGTTATTAAAATATTGATTTATATTTTATTCGTCAAGAGAAGTTCTCTATACATATATTTTCAGATAATATATTCTTCCTCATTATCAATTCCATTAGAGCTCAAATTAATACTTTTAATTCCATCAACTCGGAATAATTTTAGTTAAACTTGCTCGTAATTAAATATTTACGGTATTGCCATCAATCAAAAGCTGACAAACGTATATTAAACGCGATGCGAAATCACAAATTTGAAAAAAAAATATGTTAAATTGCTATTAACGCTGAACTTGGTAGCGGCAGTGTTGCGAATAAAAATTTACGAACAATGCCGCGGGTCAAAAAGTACGGCATAATTGTATCCGCTTCCGGCGTGGACGTGTTGAATTTTCTAAGTGACGCCAATCATGAAATATGAAATTCCAAACGCGCTCCCGCGCGCACACGCGTGCCTCGTCCGTCGCGCTCGTGCAGCTCGTGTGCTGCGATAATTGACTGACAATGAAAATATTAGACCGGTCGATGGACGGTATACTCGTGTTCCAGGCGTCAGCAACGGTTGTCGGCAAACGTAACTCACGGCCACCGAGGACGGCGACGTTAATAACAGGCGAACAACGCGTCCGCTTTCCCGTTCCGTATAATATGCGCATCGAGCACCGGCGCGTCCTAAAGGAGGCTGCGGGCAATAGGCCGACCGCTAATCAACATGCAGATGATGCATTTGTCCCGGCGCGTCATTAATTCGCCCTGTCCCCATTGGCCGAACATTACTGTCCGTCCGCGTTCGCGTTAACAAATGTAAATTCAATACTGACCTCCCCGCGACCGACGTGAAATGTCGGTCTTAACTCAATATATATATATGTAATAATCGATTACGATTAATGTGGCATTCACTTTGATAGTACCGTTCGGTTAAATTGCACGAAATACGAAACGCTCGGACGCATCGACCTAATCCGACGTGTGCATGCGATACCAAGCCAGTTATAATACTTTAAGTCCGGGGTCACGCGAGAAAATAGGTCAGTTATCTCTTTCGGGGGAAGGAGGGAGAGGGGGAAAGATAATCGGGCCGACAGATAATCGAGAAACTCACGGATAAATCGCTACCTCACAAACGCCGGACGGGAAACATTACGCGCGAGCGTCCACGTGTATTTTTCGAAGTAATGCATACGCAAATCGGATATCGCGGTTTTTAGTATTCTGCAGCACAGGGGATGCTTGGTTTTTTTTTATTTTGACGTAAACTGCACCGGATGCATGCACAGCCGAATGCCCCGCCGTCTTTTGTTTTATTCAAACGACACATGCAACGTTCGAGCCGATTTTTGCAGTGCGGCAACCGTTTTGAGTGCATCCCCGTCCCGCCCCGGTATTTGCGCGCTAGCTGAAACGATACTGCGCGTTTTTTTGCAAGGCGATACTCGCGCGCGCGGTAGCCCAAGGGACGGAAAATGCGAACCGCTAATATTTCACAACTGCGCCATACGCGCGTGGTTTCACGGTTGGAACGATCAATCTCACTCCGCGGCTCGAAGGTGGTAAGAACTTTTTATTTTCAAAGTGTCGCGTGTCAACTTTCGAAAAAATATGAGTTCCCGTAATGTATGGACTTAAATTGAAGCGGCGCACGTAATTCAACGAGAGAGATCCACGAAAACGTACATATTCTACACCGTGAAATTTACCGCTAAATTTTATAGGTAAATTTTCACGTATATCCAATGTGAATGCCTCGAATATATAATACATTTAGATGTGACATTTCTATGCCCGCTCACCAATTTACAAACGTTAATCATTCAGCTCAATTATTATCTCCAGTCTATAAACTGGATAATTATTTTAGCGTTATTAAACAAATAAATTAGTTCGGCGATATCATTATCGTGCTCATAAAATTAAGTAATTATCATAACATCGATATACCGTCGATCGCGTAAATTAAGTGATTATTTGTAGAGAGAAGGCGGGGGGGGAGTGGTTATTTCGCGGACGACTCCCGGCGAAATAACGCGTCGTAGCCGATGGCTAAAGGAACGCGCCTATACGTCGACGAGCCTCACGTTTTATCATGCTTGCATATAGGGTATCATGATTACGCGGGCAATGAGGCAGATCATTATTCTCGACGTATCTCCGGAGGAGAGGCGAGCGCACTCGGCCCGGCGCGGCGCGGCGGTTTGAATGATACTAATTACGCACGACCGAGAGCTCGCGCGCCGAATGGGATTGTTTTCGTCTTATTTCGGGGTAAAGCGTCTTGGAACGGGGTCGCTAATGACTGGATTCATGCCAGCCGAGCCCCCGAGCAGCCCCAGGCGAAGATGCGAAAGGAAAAGAAGAAAAAAAAACCATGCACACATACCGCGGCCGACAACCGAGCGTGGTTAATGACGTGCGCCTCGAGTTACACGGCCAGCATAGATTTCCCACTCGAGCCACTACTATATACTCGCGTATCTTTTCCCGCTTTTCCCACCGTACAGCTTCCTTTCGCGGAGCAATCTTCTATCTTGAGAGAGAAATCTGCTCTCAATCGTTATCAACGTTTAGAGGCAATTTTCTTTATCAAGAAAGACGCCGAGAGCAGTCTAATTGAGAGGTACAGAGAAGCGCAACTCCACTCCAATTTTCCACTTCCCGGGATCTCTGATGAAGTCCACTTCTTTCATTTTATAATTGAAATCGCGTGTGTGAATTGTTAGACATTAATGCGCAGTTTAACCTAGAAATAACCGTATAACGAGATACGTGATAAAATTACACTCCTCAACGTGGAAAAAAAATTGAAAAAAAAAAGTTTTCTATACACTCTATTTGGCCTGTTACAGATATTTGGCCTACAGTAGATTATTAAACTTCAATTCACTCTATTTTCGGCATCATCGTAAAAGTTTGCTTACACAATATCGTGAAAATGTAAAAGTTCGCAATAATTTGGAAACAATTTTAATATTCTCTCTTACTTTTTGCATTATAATAAAAAAAACCGGTATTTATCTTGAGCATTTAAAAAATAAACGCCAATCCAGCGGCGCCTGTGCCTGTTATCACACACGCAAATAGCAATTATTAATACCATCGACATATAGAGAGTCAGTCATTTTAATAGTTAAAAGCTCGTATTCGTAACGCGGGTGCGCTAAGCGAATACATTCAGTACGATATTCATCATTACGACGGTGCATGATTGATCGATTCAAAATTGATTGCCCGACCGGGTAGGTAGTTGTGAACTGATTAATATTGCGATTCGAGGGTGGTAATTAACAGCAGTAGCGCGTGCCAATGACGCCCTAAACAACAGCCGCGATTTTCAAAAACTTCTACATCCGCGATGCATTCTTCATGTCGCCGCCGTGCGAGCTGCATCGAAATTAGTCACTATAAATCACGTTTGCAATAAACAGAATTATTCTCCCACCTCCCGCCGACGATACAGTCTTCGTAATTCCCGCACACATGGCATGGTAATCACACGACAAATTATGAGGGGTGCGTGTTAAAAAAAATTCAATAAATTATGGATACGATTCTCTCTTCCACGTCTACAAGCCTCTTGTTCGTCAATGTAAAAATAGACTTGATTCCGACCGTGGAATTCTGTTATAATTAACCTGCAGATGCAAATTTGTTACGCGTGAAATTGAAAGGCGTGAAATAACAGAGCTCTTATAAAACAATTTTGCGAAAATACGGATGTTCGTCGCACAAACATTTAATATTTTTTACATATTATGAATTTGGTTATCGAAAGTGCGTTCTCAACCTCTACACCTATCTGGAAAAAAATCCAGGAGCGCGGGAAGAAGGGTCTTTATACACCACGAGTTTTAGAGTTTTCTACCGCCGTCTCCCTCTCTCTTTCTCTCTTCCTGGAGCTTTATGCAGAATTTTTCCTCGCCACCGAGAATTTATGCGCGTCCTGGCCGTTCCTTGTAAATTTTACCGCCTGCTGAAGGTAAAACTCCCTCCCCGGGGGCAACGTCGTATTTCGTTAAGCCCGTAACTCGCGAAAATAATGATGGCCGGTTATCCGAGGATTGTTAGCAACGTATCTAGAGGGAGTAACGTCTTAAACCTATTCCACGCGATCTGCTTGCGCGCGAGTGGAGATTAACCTCTTAAGAAATTAAAAATATCCGCGTTTAGGTAGCTTAATTGCATTAATTTGTTAGCTTTCCGTGTATGCTCGAGTCGTAAAGGTTCTCTTGGTTCTCCGTAAAAGAAGCGCGAGTTTATGGACACTTTAAGCGTGACTCTAAAAAATATATTTTCTTTATGTTGAGCGGTATACACAAATGTAATATAATTATGATCGAAATTCTTCGTATAAAACGGACTTTTAACGCCTCATGCAAACGCTGCAGGCGGCGATCGTTTTTGATCAGCACCGGCTTTAATAAACGACAATATCCATCTGACGAAGGTTATAGCCCCGCGCGGACGAATTACGACGGTAACTTCTTATCCGACAAGTTTGCGTCAACTTGCAGCGTAAAGCGGCGCAATTTGAAGTTACAACGAAACTCAAAACGCAATATGCGAACTCGCGAACGAGAAAGCAATTCCTTCTTATCGCCAGCGGAAAATATCGTCGATTACCGAGGTTGAATTATGAATAAACGTAAATTCTCGCGTTACAACCGCGCATTACCGACTAGTTCGCGACTAGTTCGCGTAACTCATGAAAGTAGGAAGAGCCGTAAGTTCTGATCGCGGAGCAATGATCTTCGTATCTATAGTAACTTCACGTTGCGTATCGATCATCTAGACAATTTATTGCATAAGTTTACCGTTACATTACTATCGCACAAATTCCCCCCGAGATAGAAAGAATCGGGAGTCTACGTTGTTTTGCAAAATCGCTCATAGTTATTTAAATCGAGCACGTCCACGCGAATCTAGAACTTCGCAAGTATCTCCTGGAAGAATTTTTGCGCGTTTGCAAGCGTGTCGCCTCGTTGACTATCACAAGAAGACGCGGATCGATCCTCTTTCTCTCCCAAGAGAGAGAGAGAGAAAGAGCTCAGCCCGTGTCACAGGCCTCTGAAACATGCAGGAATGACGGTGCGCGACTACGTGCGATAGCGGCAAACAACAGCGTGTGTCTCGCGTGCAAACGCCACGGCATTTCGTGCATCCTTGGATAATATGCGGTGCAATGCCAAATGCCAGCACGACCGCGCGCCACGGCGAGCCTTTCAATATGCATGCGCCTGCGGGGTGCAGCTGCACTCGCGTCCCAAAAACGCCGACCACCAACAAACCAAGCCGCTCCCGGCCACGAGTCCCTCGTATTCGGATGACAATAACAGATATTTCCCCGGCTCAAAGAGCGCCTCGCTTTGCACGTGATTTTATTTTTATTTTTTTTATAAAGACTTTTCCATACCCTTCCCGGTGCGATCTGTATTTTTGAAAGCGCAATTGCGGCGAGGAAATTTAATTTCTCAAAAGCCGACCCGCGTCAGTTTCGAGCCGACGATTTCAAGCTCGGTTACGTTATACCTCGTGCAATAACCAAATGTCGAATAGTCGTCGGCAATTTTTTTGATCGTAAAAAAATTCAGACTCTCACATTTCAGCCAGGAAAATAATTCTAAAGTTTACGATTGATTAAGATACTGGATAAGACACCGCCTAGTCGAAGTGTCTGTTTCCCGGCACGCTCGAATCATGATTAAATCAACAAGATATTTAAGGAAATTTAAGCGGCGTCTACCGCGTCGTCCAAGTTGCGAAATGTTTTAAATCAGAACAACTGTCGCCTGAGACCGCAGAGTTTCACGTATATAACACGAATTATTACACGCGACCCATGTTTGCGAGAGAATATATGTAATTCGGCGAGAATCCGAGTCACCGTCCTGCCCAATTTGCAATGCCGGTGATATACAGAAATGCATCCTCTGGCGAGGACGATGTCCAACGTTTTGCGACATTCGTCATCGACCCGCGTCGGTTATGCTGGTTAACTGCGTCACAGGGCTACGGTACGGGATATTTTGAAAGGAGATGACTGGAATGTTTAAACACGCGCCAGCGATGAGTTTACAATGCGGGGTCTCCGTCTCTCTCTTTCCCTCGCGATAAGAGTACCGTCGCGGCGCGCGGCGGCGGCTCGGAAAGTTACGCGCGCCGTACGGAAACTTTTGATCCGCTCGCGTATCCCGCGAACGGAATTGTAATCGGATGATGAAACTTCGTCAATTTAAGCGAAGCTATTTACGTGCTCAGCCCCGCTACTGTCGCGGTACACGAATATTCTCGCTCCATAGGTACGTCTCTCTCTACGCGCGTTTTTAATCAACAAACGTTTTCAATTTCAACTTACGTGTCAATTTCAATATATTGACACTGTTTAATTTTTCATTTAATTGGTTCGTGACTCGTACAGTTTATCCCCATTTTTCCTGCAGCTTGCATTTGTAAATAACTATTAAACCGCATTTTAATTAATTATCACATTTCAAACAACATTTAATTAATTAGAAACATGTGTAGATAAGAATACAAATTATTAGAAACGTTTAACAATATTGAAAACATTTATGACACACGCGATGATTTTAATTAATTACTTGTTTATTATCGTTTCAATTTATCGCATCAAACCATCCATAATTATCCTCTCTAATAAACGTAAATTTATATCGTGTCGTGTTAATATGTATTTTATTACTCGAGCTTTTTCTCCAATGATGCTAGAAACGACGACTCCGTTTTACCATACAGCAATGCGCTGATTAAGCCTTTCTCGTTCCCATGCTTAACTCTTCAAACGTACCTTCATCATCCTACACTTGCTATTAACATTTTCCTCCGGGGCCAACCGCACGAATTACGCTAGCCATCAATTCTACCCGACGACTCAATAGTCCTCCTCTCGACGTAATTCGCGAATATGGCGCGATCCGGGTTCCGAAGGCGGGTCATTAAGATTCAAACGCAAGGACTCGTTAGAGTTACGACGGAGGAGGAAGTGGTGGTGGTGGTGGTGGTGGTGGCGAGGTCGCTTATCGACCTGACCGGTAATAAAAGGGACGAGATACGGTCGGACGTGCCCCCGATCGGTCAGACAGAGAAAAGGAAAGAGAAACGGAAAGGCAGGAAGGGAGCGGGGGGCAGAGATGGAAAGAGAGAGAATCCTAGTATATTCCGAATTTTCTTCGTGGAAAGTCAACCACCTACGGAATCGTACAACGTCCGACATTACGTGCAGGCGGGCACTTCCTCGAGTGGCTGACTAAGCGCTTCGTAACGGCCGATGGCCATTCGTTTTCAACTCTATCGGGCTTACGCGGACGATCCTCGGGCGTCAAGTAGTCACCCTCCCTCCCCCACATACGGGAATCAGTTAAAGCTCCGAGCGATTCTCTTTCTCGTCTTCCGCGCCACGCGTTTCGCAATTTACGAAAGATGTGATCTCGCGAGCGATGAACGTTCTTTTTCTATTGCCCCTTTACACCGGATAAATCCGCTGAGAGCGCGAAACTTCATTGCGTCGTGTTACTTTATCTTTACCAATAAATGGTAAAAAAAAATAAGGTATATAAAATTACACGTAGAAATTATGTGGATATATAATTGTATTTATGAAACATAGAATTGTGATACATAACAAAGATCTCTCATTTTCTTCAAAAATTCCTTTTAAAAAGAGATTATTCCCATAAAAAGAGACTTGACTGTCTTGCATAATCCTACAATTCTGTGAAAAACACATTCTAATACAACAAATATTTTAGATTTTATTACATCGTTTTAGCCTGAGTAAACTTTGAATTTCCCTATTTAAAGTGCTTTTTATTATAAAAACAAAGAAATACGTGTCTCACATAGGTAACAAAAAAATTTTTAAATTTTTAACTAAAAAATGTTTGTTACCCGCAGGACGTTGCCTTGCAGTTATAGGAATTTTTATAGGAATTTTTTTCTCTCTTAACTTTAACATTCCGCGTATAGAAATACCGGAGGAAAACGGTATTTTCTATTGCTCAATGTTACACAGTTTTTGCATTCAGATTTAATTACTCAGAAAAGATCGAGAGAAGTCGAGAGCGTGTATTATGTACGTGTGTGTATTGCACCGTTAAAATATTGTGCCATATTCTCCGAGTATTGGAACGTAAAGTGTTAAGAGACGAGACAATTGGTCGGGAGACGTTTCTCATTTTACATTCACGCGAAATTAATTTGCATCACACGGTCGCGCAAACTGGAACGCGCGCGCGCGCGCCGCACTTTCCTGCAATATTTTACGCACAGTTTCCATCTAAGTGTGTCATTGTATTACTTTCTAACTGAATGTAAGTAATTTTCTACGCTACGGCTTTCAGATGCGGCGCGCAGCGCGCCGTGCGCCTATACGCGCGCACGCGCGCGCGCGTCTTTATCGCGGCGAGCTAAGTGAAAGGATTAAACGTCAGCGAGAGACTGCAGCGTTGTAAATCAGCGAGCTGCAGCAACTACAAATGCAGTTTCCTTTGAGGGGGGACTCTCTCGGCGGAGGAATTTAAACCTCCCAACATTTACCGCACCACTCTCGGTATACGCTCGTCGGCCGTGGAAAACGCCGGGAATTGTAGAAATTTCCCGTTGCGCTCGAGTACAAACTCGCTCGTATTAATTTTATGTCCGTTTTAAAATTCTTGGCGTCGTACTTTTCACAGGGCAAACACGTTGGCTACAACTACAATCGAACACGTAACGCCGATTAACGAGTTAAACGGTTAAATTGCGCTGATTAAAATAACCGTTTCGGACTAATTTTAGTTTAGCAAACTTTCTCTTTGATAGTTTGTATCGTGCGGACACAGTCATACTACACAAAAAAAACTGGCACGTTTTTTGTTAATGCTAGATATAATTGAAATTGTTGACGCAATCAAAACTCGAGATCCTAAATTTCACGTGGTGAATCGTATTCTTCGTTAATTCCGTCAACCGAGAAGTAAAAGAAGCTGCAGGATAACAGATCAGTTACAAAGATGACAATGTGATCGAAGGAAGGGTGTTTGCTGTATCGCGAACGGAGGAACGAAGCGAGACCATAAAATATGACTGTAAAAAAAGACGCATCTATAACGCCGAAGCGAGAGGAGCGTTCCGGTGAGAAAAGCGCATAAAACGCGCGGCTGCACCGCGCGGATTTCTCTATCGCACAGTGCGCTGCACCTACATATGTCAGCGCACTTAGTTAACCCGGCTGCTTTCACCGCCGCTCGACGAGTTGTTGCCGTGAGTGCTCTCGTAGCGCCGTACACGTCACACGCGCGCGCGATTCGCGTTCAGGAATCACACGCGCTTGCTTTCACGCTCCAATATAGCGTCGCGTTTCCTCGACAGTGCTACTGAAACGCTGCTCG
Organism: Wasmannia auropunctata; assembly: GCF_000956235.1. Lineage (NCBI taxonomy): Eukaryota > Metazoa > Arthropoda > Insecta > Hymenoptera > Formicidae > Wasmannia > Wasmannia auropunctata. The sequence goes on from NW_012026779.1 coordinate 1,746,915, forward strand.
ATGACGACATATCGATGGCAAAGGGATATCCCGCGCGCGCGCGCTTCGAGAGGGTCCTCGAAGATCCTCGTGATTGTCATTTCCGCAGGGTGGCGGCGATCGGCTTCGCGTTTCATTCCACGATCGAATCCCACCGCGATTCGATATGGCTTTCCTCCGCGAAATTACGAAATTACACGTGAACGATTTTCACGAGGGAGGATTTACGCAGGCGAGAATCCTGCCGTACGAAAGAGAGGCGCCCGATTTACAGATCCAATCACCTATAACCCAAACCACTCTCTCGTACATCCGAAATCTTGATATTAATTAGATATTATATTAATATAATTAATATTTTTTTTATATATATTAATATTTTTAATATTTGCGTAATATCAGAAGTCTGTCTGTCTGTGGGTGGAGAGCCGCGTTTACAAATCCGTTGGTAAGCTAAGATATTCCATCTTATTTCCGAAGTCTGAGATTTATACGGTGCAATTTAATAGCCGATACTGCGTGAACGTTCTCCTAATAGGGAAACTGGGTCTAATATTTCCCGGGTAATTTGTAACAGCCAATTTAGATATAGTACGTTCTAAACAAGTTTTGAGATATGGATTTTATAAATATGTTTTTCTTTCTAAAAAAATATAATTATACTGAACTCTAATTAAACCGACGCGAGATAACGATTCCATTACTGGTTTCTTTGCCTTTTGTATTCTCTTTTTTAATCCTCTCAAATGTTATTAAACTTTCTCCATATGGCGCAATCCTCAAATCCAACAGCTTCTTCGCATCAAACGTCATCACGGACGGCTTTTTGAGGCCGGGATAAATATTTGCGTGGCGATCTTTAACGGCACGCGAATAAAAGCGCGTGTGAATATTCCGGAAGCCTGTAACGGACACTACATGGAGGAAGCCCGTGAATATCGGCAATGCACACAACGTACACGCACAGTACATGTACATACATACACACACGTACACACATGCCTCTTAGCCAGCCACGCGAGCTTCCCCGTATCTCGACGCGACACGTTTCGCGCTGTTGACTGTCTCCTTCATATTGAAATCACGTAGCGCGGCATCGGCAGGCGCTTGCTTTCGGTATACCGTAGAATCGACGGTACGACCGACGTACCTCTACGCGAGTATGACAACACAACGGCAAACGCGGCAGATGCCTCGTGCGTCGGTGCTGATATCCCCCGTCAATGGCGCCGACTTGCTTTTACGCGACGCAACGACGAGACGACGTGTACGGACGACGTGCAGTGCGACCTGCCAGAATCGGAGGTAGATAGCCTCCCGAGTTTTGCGAGTGACTTCGATTATGGTATCGTAACACCCAAGAGGTATCGTAAAACACGATAGCGCTGACTGGAACAATGACGCGCGACGATGTCTCGAGATAAGGCCAAACGCCGCCGACGTGCTCGAGTCTAAAAAGGGCTTTCACCGCTTCACTACACTCAACTACTCGAGGCAGAGTGCAGTATTACATTAACCTACTAACTAAAAGTTATGATAAACTTTATCATGGGTATATAGAATATTAATTGTCGCGAAAAAAAAATTTAGTTCAGTTAATATTAACATAATTATTTGTAACGCTATTTAAATATTTATTTCATTAAAAAATGGAACGTTCTCAATTACTCTTGTAATAAACGTTAAATCAAAATTGTCTGTTCTTGCTAAAGAATTTTACATTCTCTCAGTATATCTTTCTTCAGTATATCTTTCAGTATTCTACTCTACAACTCTTCCTATAGAGCGTCTAATACGCTGCTCCCTCCAGCGCAGTTGAAAAAGGCCCGTCGGCTCGCTCTCGTGTGCTCTCGGAAGCCTACCTCACATGCCAACGAAGTAAATCCCGAGTGTTTTTTTTTTTCCGCATATTCGCCAATGCCAAGGTCGGGCCGAACGGGTGATGATATCCGCCAATCCGAACACGTACGTCTCGGTGTTTATTATGCACGCAAGCGTCTTCTGCATCGCGAGGACGGCCGGGAGGATGTATTTGTGACTTTTATGGTCGACCGTCCCGTATGTCCCTTCAGTCGGACACGCACGATCCCCCCGCGAGACACCGCCTACTTCTCTCCCGGAATATCCTCCTCGACTTTGGTCAGGAACAAAGGACGATATTACGGTCCGGGTTACGAGCTGCATCAATGCGCGCGCGACGTGACGGAGCTTTATGGATCCATATTGCCGGATCTTCTGGGCTCAGCGCCGTCGCGGGGTGATCGAAACCTCGGGAAAAAGAGGACGCGGGGTAAAACGCGCGACCCTTCAACCCAGCAAATGCGATCTTCGTGACGTGATATTCCTAATAGCAGCACGCCGGGAAAAGCATCACGCTATCGTTCGACGAAACTCTTCGTCTTATTTACTCAACTTATCAAAAAGTTTCCCCAACGGTATCTATGTGTTTTCACAAATCATTCGAGATTTTTGATTCGGAGTCTGATCGTATATTTAAGAGATGTTTACCTTGTCAGCGCGTCTTTTTGCGCAGAAAACGAAGTAATTTGAACTTGTAGCGAAGAACATTAATGTACGAATTATGACTTATTGTTAGAAATACGGTGTTCACAGGTAATTCAATTCAAATCCGTTACACGAAGAAGAATGTAAAAACTATCCGTTCTAAAAATTCCAGCTAAATTAAAATTAAAACAAGTGATATTTTCTTCCGTGATAAAAATACAAAGAGTACGGCTTACTTAATACTTAGTTCTGAAATAAAATTGCAGGTCTATAAATATGTTTCATATTTAAGAGAAAAATGTGCCATTATCTAGACATCCTAATTTTAAATATAGTTCGCTCAGGATTAAGTCTACATTCATCGGGCGTCACCACAGGTAGTTTCAGTGAACTTAATCAATTAAACGCGCGTGCGACGTGCGTCGAGGTTAATCCGACATCACGAAAGCGTGTCGCTTGATATCCAATAGACATATCGGGTCACGGATAACGGGCGCAGGTCGAATCTCGGATGACCGGACGGGCTCGGAAGGCCGGTCACGAATCCGTCGCGCGAATCAAGTAACCGAGTGCCCGTTCGCCACTTGTAATTAGTTTTACGGGAATTCGATGCAACAATGCGAACGTGCCACCGAATGCAGCTGCCGACGAGCGAGATTCGTTTTGTAGCGGAGGGGCGGCGGAGAGAAAACGGGACAAGAATGTGTCTCATAAACTTCGTTGCAACACCGACAAATGTCCAGCGAACGAAAAAAGAATACGATAAAAAGAGAGAGAGAGAGAGAGAGAGAGAGGCTAAAAAAAGGGAAATGCGCAAACAGAGCAAAACGGACGAAACGATATGGCGACGTCGTGGAACGAGAGTGCCTCGTGAGTTTTAACGACGCACAATATTGGCCTTTTTTTTTGACATGTGGAGTCACCTCCGTTCGTTAAACGCGAAGCAAATTGGCCACGTTCGACGGAAGCTAATTTCGATACGAGAAGAAGCGCATCACGTTGATAAGCTAACAGATGAAAATTCCCGAGACAACGCGGTGACGATTAGTCGCAACAAAACTACCTCGGAGTTAGTATCACACACCAAAAGCTTGTTTTTTTACAAAGCAGTAAAAAGTCTCAGGTTTTTCAAAAAATACAATTTTACATTAATAATTTCGAAGCATTGACATAACCGCAACTAACAAAAATTGATAATCTTAAAATGTCAGTAAATCTCTAATATAAGACATAGATTGCTGCAATATTTTCACACGATATTTTAACACGCGCGATTAATTTTGCAAAAATCCAATCGGGGATCATGTTAATTAAACAAAATAAAAAATGAGATTATAGTATTTAAAAATAAGAGTTTTAAAATAATTTTCATTAATCAAAAACACATCATTAGATACTAATAGAAAGTTTAAAAAAAAAAAAGATTCTCAATCTCTCTTTTTCAAACTCAATAATTTCAGGTAGAAATTAACAGGAAAACGATAATGCTTATATGCCAATATAAAAGCAATTTCTAACAAAGTGGCATACATGTACTCGTTATTCAATCGTCATTCAATCAATTCTGCATCGCTGGCGCGTGTAACTATCAATTTCTACATTTTATACGTGCATCAATGGGTCACGTGTATTGCAAAATTGTATGGCAGTTAAGGAAAATGTGAATAACTTATTTGCTAAAAATTAAAGAGAAAGAAGAAAAAAATAAAATAATCTCGGCAATGTCTCATGTATTCTCAAAACGTACCGCGAAATATTCACAGTCACAGTCGGAATCTCAGTAGAATAAGATTCCCTCAACGTAATCCGTCGAAATCAATTTCGAGGAAACGATTAGCGGAGAGGAGACACGTCCAGAACAGACAGTAGGTACGGTGTGAATAGGGCTTTAAAGTGGCAGGTGAAACCCGGTAAAATCGCGTCGCCGCTATGTCACGTCGCGACCGATCGCGGTCGGAGCGTTTTAGTGTGAATTATAAATGAGGCAACTCAACGCCCCGACGCTTTCACGATAGCGATAAGCTCGAGAGCTGCCACGCACCCGCGGCGTCGTCTAATCGATAATTACATCCGATCGTTCGGGTAATAGATCGAGATGCGGTGAGGACGAGCATCGTGATATCCGACCACTTGCATCGTCGTCTTCTTACAAAGGCGACGATGGCACGTCGTCTCGAGAAAACTATCGGCTTTTCGTTACGAGATACGACGCGGAAATTAGGATAGATATACTTGCCTCTCCGGCGCGCTTAGATTGCCGCTCCCCATGGCGCAAATACGACAATGCTCTTATCTGCGGTTTTATGTTTCATATAATAACTGCAAAAGATATGATAGAGGCGCCAGCGACAAGAGAGAAAGCAGGATACGCGAGATCAAGTGTCCTTCTCTGATGGAATTCTAAGTGAGAGAATGGAAAACTCGTAGTGCCGTAATCCTTTAGTTTTACAACGCGCGAAGATGTTCGCTGAAATTGCACCGCAATTATGATGCGTATTAATAAGATTTTATTATTTTCACATTGATCGCTGATTAATGTGAATTAAAAACGCGCAATCAATTACTTACGTTGGTCTTAGTACGCTTTCTTACACATGAAATATCGATGCAATAAACAATAATGAAAAATAAAACTTGTGAGAATGGCAATTAAACAAAATATACTTATATATAAAAACCAGAAACTTCTGTTATACTCTTTCTTGAAGTCTTCAATCCTTTGTTTCTCTTTCGAAAGGCGTGAACTACATTCACTTCATTATAATTGCAGAGAGCGTAAAAAGTAGAAACATGACGCTGAGTACATATCGAATACTCGGCGATGAAGACGTATTCGTGCGACATCCGACTAATTCGTTATCACACTTGTCACGCATTTTTATACGTATTCCAAGCAGGAATTATTTCCAATCACGTTTGTCGTACGTTGTAGCTGTAGTATACAATGTCCACAAATAGCTTCTTTGACTAATCTAACATCTCTACCTTTCCGTGAAGAAAAAATACCGCGTATTCGGTATCTAACATTTTGAATAACCCGTTAACTGAAATTTCAATTTAGTTCAATTATTAAAATATACTCGATAACGATTAAAAATTTCACTATTCAACAGATTCCACTATTTTATTAAATTTTTTAATATTTTGAAACTTTATTTTCAAAAAATCTCACCTCATAATTAAAAAATCATTGATACTCCGCGAATGCTTTTACAAAGAAATCTGATTGCAAATTGACCAGGAATCTCAAATTATGATTCTGTAGATTTATAATTAAAGTAGATTAAAATTAATTAAGGCAAGATTTTGTCCGTCCATAACAATCCTGAAAAGACCTCGAAAACTGAAAAATTTAGCGTACGATAATTTTAATCAAGGAAAGTTAAGCAAAGAAAAACATCTCGCCACAAATGTGACAGAGGGGTATATTTGTGGTCACCGTATGTACATAACGTAACACGCTACCGATATGCGATACGAGAGATTTCGATTTATGTTGTGGTGTTCACGAAGACGTGTTTCCCTTTGCTTCGTCAGAGTCGCACTGTTGGAAAACAGCGATCGGTAATTCTAGTCGCGTTGTCGACGCGCTAGTAACGGAGTTACCGGATCCAGCGTGTTTCCGGATGGAGGGGCCGGCCGCCCATCGCGCGCCGGACACGAAAACTACTCGTAACAATCGACCGTCGTTTCTAACAAGATCAGCCTGCATTAAGGCAAACAATAGTCGAAGCCTCATTTCGCTGTCTTTTCCTCATAATGAAAAACGCCGGGCAAGGCCAAAACAAAAAAAGTATTTCTAATATTTCTAATATTTTAGCTATGGATACGTAAAATATTTAAATAAAATTAAGGAATTCAAAGTATAATTATACGCAAAAATTAAAATAAGAGGTATTTATAGGTACTTAAACAGTTATTTGTTCGTTTGGAAAATTATCACTCGTAGCGCGGCAAGAATAAAAATTTAATATAAAACACGCAATTTTGTATGTACATATAATAACATTTGAGTAAAATTTATTTGGTGAAAATGTGGTTTAATAGAATAAATAAAAGTTGAAATTAAATTAAAATTTGTTTCCGGCAATAACCATTTTAATATGCGTTATTAAGTCATAATCACGCCCAACTTCAATTATTCCACTTTTATTTCAATGCAATGTTTTATAACTTTCGCGAATTTGTAATTAGTGACAGAAATTCGTGTACTATAATATTCTGCAAAATAATTATTCAACACAATCCGCGTAAATCCGCGTTGTTCCACGAGAATTCAGCCAAGTTGAGAAACGCGCACGATTGAAATTATGGCGACAAGACTCTTAGTTTCTCTATACATATAGCGCTCTACGGATCTTTCCGGTCCTCCTAACGCGCGGATTCAGAAGATGGCGACGGCTACGGAATAGAAAGTAGACGCAATCTCTCCTCGGAACAGTCGGTTATTCTTGGAATACCCCGCAAATTTATGGTACAGCGGCGAGAGGAAACTCTGAGAAGTTTCTCGTCCCCTCCCCCTCGCCTCCCCTCTTCCCCACCCGTCTGCCCGAAACTTATTAATTAATAATCCCGCCTTAAGGACGATGGGATCTCTCGACTGCGTTTAACAAGACACTTGATGTACTCTATCGTGCGATATTTAATGAAGAAGTGCGAGAACGATAATGGGATGAAAGAGGCGAATATTCAATAAGATTGTAGAGGCATGTAGTAAAAACATTTTATGTTTGTAATTCAAGTGCAAACGTATTATTGCGGGTACAGTGAACAAATACACAATAAAGATGTATGTATAAAAGTAAAACTGAAATATTTCATTTCTTCAAAACTGTTTTAGAAGCACACAAGTATTTTATATATTATATGCCGCGCATATAATATATAAAATATATTATTTCCGAATAAAAAAGGACGAGATGCGTGTCTAGCATTTTTTTTATATATTCGATTTTAAAGTACGAATAATCCGAATAAACTTATTCAAATCTGTACACGTAAAAAATTTCTTCTCGCTCTCAGACTGCGAATCTTGAAGAGTAAACATTGTGAGAGACTTCCTTACGCAATAACATACACTACAATAAGTGTAACAGCAAGAATAACGATAAAGCGTATAAAGGTAGGCAGAATTCTAACTATTTTCCGACCGGTTCGATCGCGGGCGATTGCTTTTATTGCGGCAAGAATGGGGAGGCGAGTTGAATCGACCGGGCCGAATGAATACTTCATAAAGGTTCTCCAATCGTATTCCATCGCTCGCCGCACTATTAACGGTTACGAGCTCGCGAGCGGCTCCTCTCCGCGATCGACTCGGCAGCATTCTGCGAAAGTAACGTCATTAAGACGAAACTTAAGCAGGTCTCGAATTTAGAGAGACCGACCGGTATGCAATTGAGAAAAATCTCCTCGTTAAACTTTCCCCTCGGAATAAAAGGTCGGCGAGGGTGGTAACTCGAGGTCGTGGAAGATCGTGGAAGGATTTAGGGGAAGAGCGAGGACGGAGAGAGCCGAAGAAAACGGTAATGAGAGAAATTCGGAATAGAGTGAAATTCGAACCTTTCATTCTCCTTATGCGGAGAGCAATCAGCATAGTTACTGGCGATTGTTGTGGTCATTGATATGACCCTCCTCCTCTCAATCGAGAACTTCCGTGAATTTCTTGCAAATGATTAATGTAAATTATTATGCTAGTTATTATCAAACTATCACCACCATCGTAATAACACAATTAAAATTTAATCAATAGTCGAACTAAATTAATTCATGATTTATTTATATAATAATATAATAACTTATTTAATAATAGATAAATCAAGAATATATAACAGTTTCATTACCTAACGTAATAATTACTTTATTATTAATCCGTTCATTTCTCGTACATATTTAGTGCAGTTCGACTACAAATAGATTTCTATTAAACTGACAGTATTAATCAACATAGCCGCGCCTTTACATATTTTATGGACACGTATTTAAACATAGAAAATAACTGAAAAAATGAAATTTATAAACGATAGAGAAGTAAAATTGAAAACCTAAAATGATATCAAACTATTTTTAATTACGTTAAAAAAAAATTTACAATCCAACGTGACTTTGTTATGAAGTAATAGCATCTTTGGTATTTCCAATATTATATAAATTAAAATTATTTTATATAAAACTAAAAAAGAAGACAAGCACATATCGGATTATCGAATTCCGTGAATAAAAGTGCATTAAGAAAGACTAAGCCAAGCAGACCAAATCAGCAGAAATTTAATTCATCCAAAAAGAGCAAAAAAGAAGATTAAATATATTTACTAACTCCTACAAAATTTTACTGCAAAGTAGATTCTCGTATTATCTTTTCTCTTCAGGCACAAATCTTATCCTATTATGCCTCGCCGGAAGAAAAGCACGATTAAATGTTTCACGAAGCAAAAACACGTACTTATTAAACTTCTACGAAATTTTCCCGAAAATTTCTTGCGCCTGGGTAAGCTTTCGGGACTACATTTTCAATTATGCGCGCTCTGCTCTACTTCCTCAAACCGTAAACACTTTAGGACTGGAGGCAACAAAACGTATAGGAAAAATAGTGGGGGGGGCGGCAAGTTCACAGAGATAAGGGGAGCCTCGTTATAATAGGCGCGCTGCCCACACACTCCTCTCGTCCACGAGTCCGCGAGTGAATGCCTTATCGTTTGATTCGCCTCGTTTGTTGCCCGAACCGCCGCGTCTGGAGAAAGGCAGGAAATCGCGTGCGGTTATGCCCGCGCACACGTGCACGCGCGGACGTACGCCGACGTGATTCACGCGGGTACAAGGGGGGACGTGAAAAGAGAAACAGGGAAGGGAGGAAGGGGAGCGAGCGGATTTGTCGATCAGAATGGATTCGGGGTTATGGGTCGACGAATAAAGTTATAACTCGTACGCAAACCGCCGGAACAATGGTATCCCGAGGTGAGCGTTCTTCGACATCACGCAATACGCTCGCGGGGAACGCAGAGAACTATACGTAATATAATACATACACGTCTGCACGGTGCGATTGGCGTGGCGCCGGATATACGTGCGCTGCCGTTGCTGAAGTTAAGCTAATGCCCTCGCCACGAAATGCCTTTAGGAATTTATTCCTCTATTTGGGAAATTGAACTGGATCCGTGCGATACGGCAGATGTACGCGTATTACGAGGAACTTCTTGCAGAAAGATTATTAGTCTATCTTTAAGTAGAGCTGAAGACATTATTATTTCAATATCTTATCACAATATTGCGTATGTATCTATGTATTTCCTTTTTGGGTTTCGTGTTATGGAATAACTCTAGTCTGCATAATACTGAAGAAATATCAAGATAATACTTTTCCGTAACAAGATACTATGTCTGAATACAAAGTATTTTTAACGTACCTATGAATAATTCAATAAAGTTTCAGGTATAGGTTTCCAGTGTTATTGCGTCTCTATAGGTATACGTAACGGTATAATTTATAGCATTATATATAGCTGCAAATTTGCGTTATGTAACATCGTTACGTTAAGAAGGGCTCACCTAATAACCGGCCTCGGCATTTTTCATTTAAATTAATGCGTGTCCCCGAGAACGTTAAAAAAAAATAAGAGCCTACTGACACATTAACCTGAACGCAAATGGTAAGCCGACTCTCGAAAATCTCCTTATTAAAATACAAATCGATACCAAAGTGTATATGGATATTAGCAAAAAATCGTGGAGTAGGTCATCGCGCAAATATTCCTCGCGGAATGAATTGCTGAGGATTATAGGAAATCGAAGGCCGCCTGAATTGTTGATAAACCATTATTTGCAACATAAACAAATTAAAGCGATGAAGGCCGAATGACTTATAGCTCGATATGCATCCGATATTTCCAGCGAATGGAGTAAAAATTCAATATATATTTACGATGTAATCAATTTAAAAGTCTAATACATTTAATACGATTATCAATAGCGTGTAATAAACGGCAACATTATACATCTAAAATGACATAAAAACATATATTCAATCAAGATTTATATCCATTATTATAGTAATTTACATCGTAAATACGTAAAAAGCCACAAAATTCATTTTATTTTATCACGATGAAAAACCGATGATCGAACGTAGCAGACGGCCCCAGCTTTCCGTCAAAGAGATGCAAAAGCCAGACCGCTCTAAAGTATGCCTTTCATACCCTAATCATTTTTCTCCCTTTTTGGCACGGAGGCAACGACATCCATTTAAAGCTTTGGTAACCTCAGAGAGACGCAGCCGCCGTCGCTTTCGTTCCTTTCGTATTTTTCCCTTCCGTTGCAACGGGCGAAACGACGGACTGCCCTACTTTCATTATTGCCGGAGCTATTTCGATTGGCAGATCGGATGCACACACTCTGTGCGAGTCTCGTTCACCTCGATAAACTCGTTTAGCGGCGGGAGTTACACGCCCGATGCGATTCCGCGCGCGCAATTTTGGAGCCCGCCCCTGACGGAATATCCGGCACGACTCTCGAAACGATATATCCCATAATAAGTTTTATCTTTAAGACTTTCCGTAATACCTCGAAAGCGCACGCGCTCGTTGATTTCGAGCGTGCGAGTTTTATTACACGGACAAGTGCGTGTCAAATGTGTCTATATACATATGCGTACTGTCTATTTGGTAGCGCAGAGCGCATTGATTCTGATCGAGAAACGTTCGACCAACAACCTGCACCTGTCCTGTCTCGCGCGATCATCGACTCTCCGACGAGGAGCGTGAGAGGCTCGATGACAGTTCAGAAATTCGATCATGAATCGGCCTCGGAGCGGAGAACGGTTGACTGTGACTGGAAAACAACGCGCGCCGGAGCGATCGCCGGTTCGTAATGGCGCGAGCGAGGGGCGAGAGGGTGGGGAAGCGGGAGGGAGGGGGGAGGGAGGGAGACGAGGGAAAAAGGGCTCGAATGCTCCTTAACCACGGACGTCGGCAGCTTTGAGCGCGCGGCGATAACTCGCGAGAGGAAACGAGCCGGTGGTTATCCGCCGCTCGCGGAACGATTTAACGGCGGGTTTGCTCGGCCGGGTTAATGATAGCCCGAGCGAGGAAAGTACTCGCGGCGGTGGCGACGGCGGCGGCGGTGGCGGCGGGGCCCCCAATGGGTGGCACGCGGGTCAGGTGCTCTCGGTAGAAAGTGAACCAACCGTGTACTTGGAACTCGCGAGAGAACGAGAACGTGAACGTAACCAGTCGGTCCGGCTTGACGAGGGGGACAGGGGAGGAGGGGATGGCAAGAAGGGGGTCCGATGACGACTGACTCGAAACGTGTCCCACTATCGAGGAGGCACGTCCCGATGTTATTGCCGACATAAAGAGACCTCCCCGCAAATGAGACGTGTGCCGTCGACGGTGCGGAGATTCGCTCGTAGATACGTCGGGGAATTAAAAAATAAAAGAGGAATCTTTCTCGGGCCGCGTCGTCGACGGCAAAACGTGAATTCGGGTTACTCGGCCCGCGCGGGGACGGAGTCGACTTCCCTCTCGACGGGATTGCGGTTTATAGAGAGCTGACAAGACTATTTCGGAATTACGAAGCGCTACGTAAGACGGTGCTAAATAATTCCCGTTAAGACAGACATCGATTTCCTTTTATTCGCAGTACTTCGATCGAACAGTCAGAAAAAAAATCCATTATTATTCATTAACGCTAATTTTAGTTTATTAAATTATCAACCATTCATATGGAATTAATTACAGTCTAGAACGAAGAACTAATAATAAAATCAATGGATTGAGCTGAAGAATATATTTAACATCTAAAAGAAAAAGTATTTAATATTCCTTTTCATGCGTTTGCCGATATTCAAAATAACGACAGCTTGACAAAGAAGTTAATATACGTTTCAAAAGAAACTATGTTATTAATTAATATCTTTGTTCTTTGTGAGTGAGACTATTTCAATCATAAAATACTGAAAACTTCATATATTCTTGCGACTTCGAGAATGATAACTCGAAATTATATAAATCTCAACTTGTAAGTGAAACAATTGACACATATTTCTATGCTTAGAGCAAGCATAGTGAGTTGTTGAATTATAAAATCTGATTTTCTTTTCGGACACAAAGTGTCGTTATTTGAATTTGAATCACAATTTTAACAACTTTATGACCTGTTTATCATGACATTTTATTTGATAAATGTAACAAGAATATACTAAGCCGAATTTCATACGAATTTCTCAAATGACAAATTAATATTTAATAAAGTTCTAGTATATAAGAAAACTTATTGACACTAAATCAATATCCGTAATAAATAGATTTCATCGCGACGCTATCAAATTTTCATTATCTGTCCTCGATAACGGATCGAGTATCTGGAAATGTAATCCAGCCTCCTACATAATTAGTACATCGCAGAGTGTAGAGCAATGGATACAATTTTTGCTGGGAGCAAACCTTTCAACTTAACGAACGAAGTAATTTTCGTTCAAAGTCCCGGGCGCGCAGGGCCGCTGTAAAAAGAGCGGAACTTACGCGGGGGAGTATACCGGAGGGAAAAACGAGTTTCCTCGTCGGAAACACTCCATACTTTCCCACGTCCGAATCGTTCGACGAGTACGCGAAGAGAACCGCCGGCTGTAAGCATCCGACCAATCCGAAAATAGCATTGCGCGGTGCCGTCCATAAAAATGAAACGTAATTGATGCGCATTGCGATGTGTTTCTATGCACTGCCACGAATTACGTGATTCTACAAAAAAAAAACGAGTGTCGTCAATTATTACAAAGTGTATAGCTACACTCGGGACTGAAATAGCCCGTGTTATTCTACGACTGTAATATAATCGAAGGACAAAACGTGACGGGTAAACAACGAGTCGGAATGCAGCACTAGTCCATTGATTTGCGTATATACAGTCAAATTGACCTGACAAATTGGAAAAGAATGATTCATAGCAATACGGTAAATCAAATTAATTGTCTCAAAATGAAAATCAAATATTAAATTTAATAACAATGTTTGATATACATCGCGTTATAGACTACGTGTTAATAAGCAATTATGCACGTATGTTATAATAATAAATGATTACAAGTTGATATTATGTAACGTCAAAAGTTGGACAATAAAAAGTCGTCAGGTCAATTAAATAATATGTAGGCAAAGAATGTAATTAGCTTTTAAGTGCCGTGTGAAGATGATTCGAAACTTCCTTGGGTTTATACGTGACTCATATCCGGAGGAGAGTATGCGTGACTTTGAAATATTAATCGATGACCTAAAACAATACGTACTAGTAACGCTACTTTCAATTACTTTCACGTCAAGCGCTTTCCTTTTCATAAAGGAAACAATGACGAACTTGTTTTATGGACGTGCTATTCTGCCATTATACTCACTGTCGCGTGTATTAAAATAGCGTAACGATGACAGAGTGGAATGTGTCCCGAAATTTCAATCCCCACAGCTTTGACAAAAAAAATATCACGCTCTCCTAAATTAATTTTCCTAAATTACTTTTCCGAGGAAAAGTTGATTCCGCGAAGTGCCACATCTCTCCTTTCACAATTTCTCATATTATTAAGTTAAAAATAACACGAAGCTAAACCAGAGAAAACGAATATGTTTCTAGCTTTACGAGGAAATGCGAAAATAATTATAGAGCTACAATGCTTGCAGCAACTTTCGCAGCGACGATTCTTAATAAACCCAGCTGTGTCAAAAGACAGCGTGAATCTCTTTTTCATCTGAGGTCCTCAACGTTTACTTAATTTTATGAAAGCTCTCTTTTATCAACATTACGCGGGCTCACCTTTATTTATTACCATGACGTCGGAATCGAGCTCCTTTTTGCCGAAGAAAGCTCACCTTTTTATAGAAACACGATACTTGAATCACATCTCCGCGCACGGAGAAAAAGTAGGCGAATACGAGTTAATGAGGACATCCAAGTGACACGAATTGTTAGAGCGTGCAATCACAATTCATGACTCGTGTTTGCTTTCAAAGTCGAGATCAGTATCGTTTCACGTCCCGCCCTCCCCCTCCCTCTTCACCCCTATTATGCTGTTTATATTTATGTGTTGTTGAGTATCTACATACAACTAATATTTTTACTATCTATATTCTCATGGATAACACAGGGAAGTAACTGTTAAGCAACGATTTATAATAAAAGTAATAATGTACATCATATATTTATTATTTCTGATGACAGTCTATCATTCTCATAAAGTTTTATTATATTAAAAATTAATCCTATTGACAAGATACTGGCGTTCCAGTCGATTTGTGCAATCGCAGCAGGTGCCATCTTCGTCATGCCCTAGTTACGGGGACCTGTTTGGGCCCGTCTCTTCGCGTGTGTACACACCGTGCGCGCCGAATAACGAATGAATCATGCCGCGTACGCGAAGCGGCGGCGGCGGTTCACTTTCTCCCCTCAGTTTCGTCCTCAATTATCCCGGAACGGGCCCCCGTGTAATTACACGGATGAGACGGCTCGGCGGGCCGCGGGCGGCCAAGTGAATCGCGGATAACAATTTTCTTTTTCGGGACCCAGGGACCCCTTTCACTCGGCCCGCTGGCGCGAGACCCGGTTTCCTTTTGGCCCAAGAAGGTAGTGTTATTCTCGTTACACGAACGTCTCCTCGGACAGCTATATATGACTCTAAATATATATTGCAGACTGCACGCAATCAATGTAAAGCATAACAAAATAAAAATAAAAAGAAGAAAAGATTCGATAGAAGATTTTCTAATCCTTTAGGTAGAAGTAACTCGATAATTAAAGTTTAAACTTTAAAGGACTTCAGTTGCATTTTAAAAAGTTTTCTAATTACTCTTTTTTTATAATTTACGATATATTATACCCATAAAAATATTACTATCAAAATTAACTAATATGACGCTAAAGGCTTTTACTTGGCAATAAAGCATTGTGTAAGTAGAAAATGGATGTGGAGACTGTGCACGAAGGTACAGAGGGGGGGAGGGAGGGGGGAGGGCTTCGGTGCAAGCAACTGGTCTCCGATGTTTCGCAACCCGACGAACGTAAATCGCGAGACACAACAACAAAGTGGAGGAGACACCTGTAGGCGACACGCAAGTGACACGAGCACAATGGGCACACTTAGGCCAATTATGGCGCAATCGTAGTCACGTTACTTCTGGGAAGTCGTGACAACGATGCCGCCGAGAGATCCCCGCTGATACAATGTGCATAAATTTGTTTCCGGGACTCCGGGCTCCCACACCGTGCGCCGGCGGGCTCTGCCAAATACGTCTATATAAATCATCGTGTGTGCACTTTCGCACACTCGCGTATTCAAGCGATCTCGCGGAAAGCGGCGGCGCAACAATGCGCGCGAATCCCGCGCGAACGTGTACGCGCGTACGCGCGTTCAAAGGCAAACAAATTTGCATGCAACCTTATACGAAGAGATACCCCCCCGTTAAACCGTTAGGGGAAGGTACCCGCGCCATTTTTACGAGCGAGCTTTAACCCCTTCGACCCCTTCGCCACTAAATGCCAGACCATTAATATTAAACGTTCTTAGCTCAAGTTCGTTCTTAAGCCGCCGCGAATTATGGGCTATACGCGCACTATAAAAATTTATAGGACGTTTAACGCGCGCATAAGTTCATTCATGAGAGACCTATGAAAATTACTTTATATTAAATTTTATGAATGATAAATTAAAAGATCTTCATCGTTTTTATAGTTGTCTCTTCAGATCGGGCCGTAATTCTTTTTGTCCGCGATGTATATCAAAGGATTATGTGCAAAATATATCAATTTTAATATCATTTATCCCGTATAGTAATCGGGAAAGCGAAAGCTCCACGACGAGCTCTAAAATGGGAATTATGCATATAAAGAATATGTATTATAAAAGTTTATCTAATATATGTCGGAATTTTTTACTAAATTTATCTATAAATCTCGTTTATCTAATTCATCTCGACAATGCACATCCGCAATGCTGAATTTTCATATAGAACGTATTATCCTTCCGCTTTTCGAACGCGAACTATACGCGTTCCCTCATCTCGAGAACGAGGCTATCCCGACGGAGACAAGTGTACAAGACGCGTTCGACGACGGTGAAATGCAGAGATATGCTTTCCGCGTGATTTCAGATAAGAAGGGTGACTCCGTGTGAAACGAGAGAAGGAAGGAGAGGAAGAGGAGAGCCGGGTAGACCTGTACGAAAAGGATGACAAGCGAGAATATCCGCGGAGGAGAAACGATGGTGGAGTCGCGAAGGGGAAATGACTGGCAACGACGCACACGGTGGTGTTGCGGTATCGGACAGTAAAAGTCCCGGAGAACAATGGATAAACGGAATGGTACAGCCGAGACCTTTCAGGCGATCGGGTAACCGGCAAAAATGCGCGCAACACAATGGATAGGATCACGCCCTCCGACGAGAGAGTCCTCTCTTTCTTTCGCCAATCGCGACTCCTCCACGAACGTTCGTTTTCCACGGAGCGTAAACTCAAGTCCGATCGTCCACCCACCCATCCCCCGGGTACCCACCCACCCATCCGACCGTGAAAAAGAAAGAGTCGAGAGAGATTAACGCTCGCTTATCCGGCGATAATTAGATTTCTCTTTGAAAAAGACTGACTTGATAGTCATCAGAGGCATTTATAAAGTTTGGAAAGGACTGTAAAAGGCCCTAAAACATTTATGCGGAATATTATCGATTTTTGTGACTGTTTTCTTGGAAAAGTTAATCTTACAACAGCATCGCTTATTTTGCTTAAAGATGTATATTTTTATGTACAAATATTTTTTCTAGACTCTAGACTAATTACTTCAATTCTAACGAGAATGATTATAAATATGTTCCTTATATATTTTTGTTTCAAAATATTTTCTTCTCTTCTGATTTGAATATTTAATGAAAATATATTAACACGAAAATGATATTGATACGTACACACAAGCGCAAAATTATATGTAAATTATGAAATTCAGGAGATACAGCATCAATTTTTTTAAATTTCTTGGACATTTAAACGGAACACGTGGCGTCATCTGTCACGAACGACATCAAACTGTGACGGAATACGTCGCGTAGATAAAACAGTCGCTTTTTATACCGACAACTATACACGCGCGATTTTGAGCGCAAATAGAAAAAAAAACCATTGCAAATATAAATAGAAAAGACCATTCAATATTGATTTCTCGTACGCTATGTAATTGTACGTACGCAAACCTACGTCGGTCTATTTAAAAAAACTATGGTTTAATATCTTATCCAAACATATGAGCAATAAACGAAATACGTTCGATTCTACGTAAAGGAACATTTCTTCCAAATTCTTAATTTCTAATTATATATAATTTAGACACACCGACCTTTATGTTGTAATTGACATTTACAATCATTATTACGATAGCAAGCAGACGCGTATCGTATACTTTTTATTCACTTTAACAAAATAACAGAAGATTATGGAAATTTCCAGAGAAGACTCGAACGTCTTTGATAACTGGCTCAGCAAATAAAATCTCTCCACTTACCTTGTAAGTTGTCCAACATGTACGTCAGCAGCTTGTTCGTCCCCGCAGGCTCTCCATTCCCGTACAACGCCAGCACGTCCTTGCTGAGTGGATTTCCTTGAAGTCCGAGCACTTGTAACTGGAACAACTTCCCTAGTTCGTACGGTAACACGCGAAGGAAGTTTTGGTTCAATAACAACTCCCTGGAATAACACAATAACAAAATTTTTCATGAAAAAATGAGATCTATAAAAGCTCGTTATAAAAATGAATGTTTTTCCGTTTACTTTCGTCCGTTCTGCCATACCTGAGATAAATGAGCTCCCCCAGTTCAGCAGGCAGACTGCGCAGCTTGTTGCTACTGAGATCTAGAACGCGCAAGTTGACAAGACGACCAATCTCAGATGGCAACCTCTGCAGACTGTTGTCGTTCATGTACAGAGCTGTTAGATGAGTCATTTGCCATAAATTGGAGCTCAAATTCCTTATACTGCCTGTTATCTCCAACTCCGACCAATGAGATTTCTTCCCCGATTGATAGTCCTCAGGGCACATGAGTGTATACATACGACGCGTGTTGGAGTTCTCATACTTGTCCTTGTGATTGCGGGACATGTTATATTCTAGAAAAGAAGAACAAAGGATTCTTGTTAAAATAAGAAAGTGTAACAAGTGTTTGTAATCTTTTACAGCTAAATGTCATGCATTATAGTACATCTCTCAGATATAATTTTCATGCGACGGCAAGTTGAAAGGTTCTTTAAAAAAATTTGTATAAGTTATAGGCATCATCTGTTAAAACTTGAATAGTTGACAGAATGATTCTTATATCTCTTGATACTGCTTATCAGCTGTGTACTAGTGTACACAGACTTGCCTTGAAGAAACTGAAAAGACATGTGCATCTGAGAGATGCACAGCTGAATCGACGTGAGATTAGTACTGGTGATAAATCAGTCATTAGAACAGCCAGGCTTGTGACTCCAGTCCTCCCATAAGAGAACAGAGAGCGCAGCAGCGTGTGGCTCTACCGCGTGTCGGGCACGACAAGAATTTCTCTCGAACTCGAGCGAAGTTAGCGCGGGCGAACGACGTGGATCACAAGAGACGACGGATTTCGTTTGTTCCATACTACAAAGCACACCAGGTACAAGCCCCATAACCTATGACGGTGAAACGGTGTTTTCGCGGGCCAGGCCGGTCGGACGGGCCGCAGACTCGCCGATCTCGGCGCGAGACGCGACGGCGGACCGGCCGAGGGTGGTCGGGCCGCGCGCGGACGCGAATTTCGCCAGGCGGTGGCGAGTTTTTTCAGCGTCAACCACTCGTCCTGCCCGTGCGAGCTCGTACGCTCGCGCGGACGGCCCGACGCGTTCGTTCGATTTTCACGTCGCCGACGCGACGGCGGCCGCCGAGGCCGGCGTACCGCGCGCGCGACAATCGTCACGTACCTTCATCTACCTCTTCAGCACAAACGAGACGCACGGGGAGTTGTTACCGAGTGAAAATTTCCGCGTAAACAAAACTACCTTGACAAACACGGATCCTCCATTTATCAACTGCACCGATCGTGCGCCAAACGGAGCTGCCCGATTGGCCGGAACTTCCCGAAGCAGCCGACGCGCGACGTCGCGCTGAGAGCGCAGGACACACGCGACTGGTGTCCCCGCGCCACTAGGGGAGAATTGCCTGGGGGAAATTTGCGAGCAGGCGGTGAGAGGCCTGACTCCGCGATTCCTTCCTTTGGCGCGCCATGTTCACGGTTCATGGCAAACTCTCTAATTCTCAATTCGCTTCTCAAGTTTCGATAGAATTTCGATTAACTTATCGGCGATCAGCTTCAAATAATGCCTGCATCCTTTGTTGCGATGCGTAAAATTATCAATTTTTTCTTGTTCAACATACAGGAAAGACGATTATAGACAATTCGAGTTGTAATATCTAGAAATTTGCTGTGATTCTACAATTTAATTGATCGCCGACTTAATTAATTTATAATCGGAGTTGAATCGAAGTCTCGCCCTCATAGATTTATCGCGAATGAAATGATTTCAGGAAGGATTTTCTCAAGAAGTTTTCTCCGCAATAATTTATCTACACATTATCAGATCAATGTCTGCCGAAACGTACGCCGCATTGATCCTTATACGTTTCGTCGCGGTCATGGATTCTGAGAGATATACGCATCGTAGAATTGAAAATGGCAATCTTTGCGTGTTTATCGCGAAAAGTATAACACGATTGCTTTATACACAGAAAGAGAGATTACACACAAGCGTATATTCGCGTATGTACATATATATATACCTGTACCTGTACTCGCGCGTCCCTGCCGAAAAGTGACGAAAATGACGGACGATTTCGATTCCAAGATTACACAAACGGATCGCCGACGATCGAAATCGCGATGACGACGATCGTCCACGGCACATCGCTGAAGATCTGACGTACATTATGGCAAACGTTTTTCCATATTTGACGCATGGGAGATTCGCTCTCGAACGGCAACAATCGCGAGAAAACGCGGAACGGTTCAAAGTTCGACATGTGTCGGTCGGTCGCGACGCGTTTATTGATTCAAGAATGAGAATCGACAACGATCGAAGCGGCCGCGGCGTGAAGCTGTTGCAACACGTTACCTTATGTAAAGTAGAAAATTTCTGTATGATCGAAATTCCTGTATGAACAATATTTTACAGTCCCAGCTTGTGTATTTAGAATCTTATCTTAGGTACATCTTGGAAATATTAACAATTTTATCCGGTCAATGATAATAATAAAGACTTTTATGGCATATCGGGATCGTGCTTTCGAGACGCGATTTTAAACAAGATCGGATCACATATAATAATTATCCCAGGTAGTATACGTAATCGTTTCAGAAACGTTTCATAACCGACTGTTGAAAACATTTCTGAGTGGTTAAAATATCTATACTCGAAAAACATTTAAAGAAACGTTTTTTTCTTTTTGGTAAAAAGAAAAAAAACGTAGAGAAATATATGTAATCAAAATATTATTTTTTCTCTATCTGTAAAAAAGTTTGCGCATTCGTAATTCTTTTCAAGTAAACTTTTCAAAATTTTAAATATTCTCTAGTTTTATCATACCTCTTTTCCTTTCTGTTCTCAGATCTCTTCTTAGCTGAACCTCAATTCCATCGGGAGTTGAAATTTTGATTCGATTAACTACAGCTCTTTCGAGTTTTTCGAATTTTATTTTAACTTCAGGTGTTTTGGGTTCTTCGACTTTTAATTTAAATTCAGGTGTTTTGAATTCTTCGATTTTTACTTTAAATTCGGGTGTTTTGGGTTCTTCAATTTTTTCTTTAACTTCAGCTCTTTTGGATTCTTCAACTTTGACTTTAATTTCACTATTTTTGGCGGAGTCCTCAAATGTGGCTGTCATTTTGTCTTTGTCCATATAGATCGGTTTGCATTGCATAATTTTTATTACTTTCATAATATCCTCCTTTTTTAATCCGTTTTCGTCATCTTTCCTTACATCATTCTCAATACTCAATACAGGCTTATTGCCTTTATCGCATTGTCGATTGCTGTTCGCGACTTCATCAGACATATTGCGCGATATTTGTTGATCATAATTTTCGAAACTTAGATTATGTGGTTGTCCTAGTGAAAGTTCATGCATCATAGGTGCCAAGGAATGTGATACGAAATGAGATGACCCCGCTCTCGGCACGAACGTTGATTCTATATGCGATTCACACTCAAGTAACAGCTGTTGTTGCTCAGGATGCATTGATATAAGAGGCTGTTGATGTGAATAAGTTAATGCTGAACTTTGCTGAGGCCCTTTAAAAATAAAATTTAGCATTTGTTATTTAATGATATACCATTCAGGCTTGCATAATGTATATATATATATATATTATATACAAAAAAATCAATGACAATTATATATGCGACAGAAGAAACGCGACAAAAACAGATATCTTTTTATGTCTTTCATTTTTCTAAACACCTGGTTGATTTCTCCATGCATTACTATACAATACATATACACATTGCGTGGCTACGCAAATTCGAATTAAAATTTTAAAATATATTATTACAATTATTACAATATTTTATTACAATTTCATTATTTTAACACAAATCTTAATGTAGCATTCATCATTCATAATTTCTTATAGATCACATATGAATTAATTGTTCAATTCTTATAGCGATAAGGTGCAAAAATCTAACAAGGCGGCAATATCCTGATTTCAAGTGAGCCCGGTGGGCCCGCGGGTAATTGGCGAACGATGACATTACCAACCATTTTTGCTCTACCGAGGATAACAATTAAAACACACGATCGCGGAATGTAAACTTTTCACTGTCGATAATAAAATCGTGATTATATTTGTTATCCTCGGTGCAGCCAAAATGGTTGGTAATGTCGTCGTTCTTCAATTATCTCCGAGTCCACGTGACAGTCACGAAAAAATTTGGCCGATTATCTTTAATAATATATATCTCGTCGGTGGCTGCGTTCAGCACAAAAACAGCTTTGCAACTGTTGTAAAATTGTTTAATATAATTGTTTTATACATTTAAAATCATAGAAGAATTAAGGGCAAGAACCAATCATGTGACTGCTGAACACAACACAGTTGCCAAATTAACCACTATATACTATATAGTGAGTTACATACCCGAAATGCGTACTAGGGACGTTTATCCACTAATAATGTATGTTGCTAAACTTGTATTACGAGAAATGCTGTTCATCTCATTATACACGGATTCAACTAGCACGTGCTGTTCTTGCAAAGTACGGTGTCTTTGTATTAGCCACATAAAATTTATTGTTATATATTTATCAAATATTGTTATATCAATGGCATATCAGTCGATTATATTCCAAATTTGTTCAATTAATTCCAGAATTGATCTGAGAAATTCTCATAGACATCATGTCAGACGGTATCACTGAGAGGAAGAACAACTTCGAGGGTGAATAACCAAACAAATTGAAATCTCATTTAATTGCCAAATTGTTACGATTTTTGCGACGACAATGCGAATAATTCTATTATTATTGTATGTTGTAGATTATTATAAAACCGACGATTTGGACGATAGCGAGTTGCAGGCTCGTCTGTATGCAGAAATCTATTACGAATCGAACGTCGAGGGCGGATCAGGAACCGCGGAAGCCCCGAGGACGATTGAATTTGATAGGATTGAGACGACGAACGTTGAATCAAAGAGCATGCAACGCGAATCTGAAGAACAACCCTCGGCACCCCGGACGTACGAGGCCACTGGAGGTAAATCTGATAAAGCTACGAAAAAGTCTAAATTGTCGGTAAAACATCAGAATATTCAAAAAGAGAGTTCTATAAAAATATCGATATACAATAACACGTATATACGATATCCAGCAGATCCTCAGAAGACACATTCTGCAGATCAGGCAGAATTTGCTCAAGTCGATACATTGGCGGGCAGAGAAATGAACCCTGCACACGAGTGTGATAACGAGAGATCTTTAGAAGAGCCTTCAATTGTACAAGGTCAAGAGAGAACTGAAAATTCTTCCAAGAAGCGCAAATTTTCCAAATGTGCAAAAAATGCATGTCAAGAAAGCTCTGAGAAAGACAATAACGATACAACACATTCAAAGTACAACGTTGTTTCGAAAGGTGTGAAACAAAAGAGGCTTTTAACCAAACAGACTAATAAAAATAAAGACAACTCTGACTCTGAAGAATCTGTATTTGAAGTGCCTATCCCACCGAAACCGAAGCCACCGCTCATAGACCTGCAAGATTCGGACGAAGAAAGTAAATCATGTGGAAGGCTAGATGAGGATGATGTAGTTTTAAGAAAATGGAGTAATGTAGTAGAGACAGATTCAATAACGAACCGATTTAATAATTGCGAGTCAGAAATCTTGGAAGCAATACATAGCCATCAAGACTCATCTACCAAGAGAACGAATACTGTTAGATTAAATAACAAGGATACTGCAAATCCTAGTAAAAGTATTGAAACTTCAGCACGTGCACAGAATTTTACGGAAGATATTGTGTTGAATTGCACAACGTTTCAAACAGGCGCTAATAGCATAAATGAAATTAGGCAGTTGTCCAAAAGCGTCAGGGCAAATCAAGAAAGTAAATCGACTGAAGATTCAAATCAAAGCAAGAGAGCATCACCGCAAAATAAGTCGAAAGGAAATAATGAAAATGCTAATCTTCAACAAGAAACATCGGTGACATCAGGAAGAAAATCGCAAGTGACGCAACAAAATGTATATAATCTTAGACGTGTGGAGCCAGACAAAACATTAGGAGCAAAGTCTTGCAATCCAGTAAATGACCGAAAGAGACGATGCAACAACGATGTCGACAGTCAGTCTAAACAGAAGCGACAGTGCATCGTTCAACAGGATAACCAAAATGTTACGCCGCAGAGTAACAGCGGTGGACAGAAAAGAAACGTATCGAGTGACTTTTTCGAGTCAATGTCGGAGGAGATGAAGAACTATTACAACACGAGTCGCGGCCAAGAGAACTTCGATGTTGGCGAGTTGCAGCAGGGCATGTCGAAGGATCCGCGAATGTGGGCAATCCTGGATGAAGACATAATGCCGAGTCCCACTGGTAGACGTATTCAAAGATTCTGGAACACCAAATGCACCAACTGCCAGCAGGAAGGCCATCGGCACTACATGTGTCCGATGGTACGTAAATCACCGTGTTGCTACATGTGCGGCATGAAGGGCCACACGGAGTCTCGATGTCCGCGGAAGATGTGTCTAACATGTGGTAAGCGGCGAAACACATTTTGTAACACTTGTGAATATTGTCGTGTCCTGTACTGTACTATGTGTAATTCGATAGGACACGAGCAAGAGCAATGTCCCGATCTTTGGCGACGGTACCATCAGACGACCGACATGACTAGCGTGCCGCAGGATCCGGGTAACGTGATGAAGCCGTGGAGATTGCTTTATTGCCCTAATTGTGCTAAACGCGGCCACGAATCGTCCGCGTGCAGAGAATATCGATGGTCCGAGCATTTCCCTACACCAGCTGCCGTGACAAATTATACAGACGGGCCCACGTATACGCCATCGAGTCCCCGTGCGTCAACTTCCTCTGGACCTAACCCTGAGACAGGTTTCTCGTCTGAAGCGAGAGAAAACGAAATATCGACTCTACAAAGTGCCACTGAGGTACAACAAACAATGACCGAAGACGCGGTATCCTTTCCCAGAAACGTAAACACATTATCATCAAATAATAATTTTTGTACTTCACGAAGAGCTGATTGGATCTTGCAAATAGATGGATTACGATCTTTCATGGCGAATTGGCCCACAGATAGAAAAACAATTCCCAAACCAATCGAAGTGAGGGTTAATATTCATCAAATATCATTTGCTAGCATTGTATGGTCCTATGGTGTTTATCACAATAAACATCACAACAAGGCGCGGATGATTGTGGCAAATCTTACTAAAGACTTTGCACATAGAAAATCTACGTTACAGAGTTTAGCCAAACGCGCTATTAATCCGGGTTTTTTAAAAGCATTAAAGGAGAAGGAGATAGAGTTTGAATTGAAGATAGGCTTTATTAATAGTGATTTGACTCTTTTATTAATAGCGACGAAAGAATACATAAAACATTTGTACGATCTGTTCAGATATTGGCTTAATCTTCCGGATGATGAAAAAGATTATGGTATAGACGTAACTGCATCTACAAATCCTACAAAGATGTACAACTTGTTGCAAGGGAGAATGCCGCAACTCGAGAAAATGCGTTTCACATGTTATGCCGACTATGTAGGAAATATAAGTAATCCGCTATGGTTGTACAAGGCTATAAAAAATGAAAAAAACGGTTTGAAACGATTCCAAGGAAGTAGGAGAAAACATCTTCTCTTACGCAGAAATTTAATGCGTTCGCAAATCAAACTTCTCATGATCGTCAATACCGAACCTGAACCGAATTGTTTCGTACGTATGTTCGAGGGCGCGATGAAGAGATTCAAATCAGAACTAAATCAAATGGGCCATAGGCTTGACACTGCCACTTATCTTGGGCTTCTCCTGCTTTACAATTATCTATTTGTACCTCACACACCGGAGGACGTGCACGAGACGTTACGTCGCATGCAGAGTAAGGAGGACGAGACAATCCTTCCGCAGGCTGCGCCAGAGACGCATCACGTACCAGATGTACCAGAGATACGTGAACAAGAAAACTTAAATTCCTCCACAATTATTAATCAACAGAATAACGAATTGTCAGCTGACGGACAAAACAATAAGGACGATACTTTGCTTGAGACGGGCAAAGTAACGGATCGCAATTGCGATGAGACAATAGTAATAAACGATTCTCTTACGGAAGAGAATTCTCCGAATATACCTTTAAATACCGAGCCCGTGTCGGATGAATCGAGAGATCCTAACAGTAACGAAGATCAATTGTCAACAGGCGAAGTAAACATCGAATCCACTGTATCCGTGGACAAACAGAACGCGAACGTGTATTGTGCGATAGATATACCAAAAGAACATTCGATGAAAAAGTCCAAGAAACAACAATTAAAAGAAGAGAAAAAGAGATCGAGAGAACTTTCCAAAAAAAAAATATGTAGTACCGCGTCAAATCTCGTAGAAATGGCTCGTGCTCTTAAACTGCCACATATGATAGATGCGGCAGATGCAATACAAAAACGGATTAGCAATCAAACAGTTATGCGTAAACATGTCAAGACATTGTCTAAATTGATTGAGTTAGAGAAATTTTATCAAACTACTCTTAATAATTATTTCAAAGTCTTGAAGTCATAGTAGTTTACAAAAATTATTTCCGTTCAGTGGTATCTGACGTGCATTCGTATAATATACGAAATCGTTCGGGTTAGGTTTATCTTAACTATATGGGAAAATTTGAACGATATTGAATGACCCGTAACGAATGTACGTTAACATATTTGAAAAGAAAATATTTGTTATGACTTAAAACTTGTTAAAAAAAAACTCTAGAAACAGTTCGACTGTATGTATTATACTGTGCTCTATTAATCATCCCGATGATTGTAATTAAAACAATATCATATGGTCTTATGTTATATACTGTAATAAGTATAAAATAAAAGTCGACTATTTTTTTGTAATTCTTTATATCCTTGGATAAATTAAATAATCCTGTCAATTCTTGCTTACTGCATGACGTTATTTTGTCGCAAATGAAATAATAAATAACTAAAGCTATTAGTTCGTGATTCAAAAATTATGCTAATATAATTAAATATTGTAACGTTTTAATGATTATGTTTTACTACTATATTTATACATTTATCTTTGCAATTTAATAAAAATTTAATGATTTAAAAGTTTAAACACGGTCCAAATTACATATTTTACTAATTTAGTGATACTAGATATTTTGTAATTTGTTTTTTAAATTATTATCATTACTCAGTGCTAAACGAAACTGGTATAAAGCAAAAATATACTGTATGAAAATAATTACTTATATTACATTTACTAGGAAAAAAATTTATGAATATTTCTATCATTTAGATACAAATCAAAGTGTTGCAGGTATTTTTCTATCAGAGTTGATTTCGCAACTTGTACGGGTTTGTACAGAATTCTTAAAAATATAATGTACGCAATAACACCACTCCGATAAGCATGTTCACAATCAAAAGTTTAGTTTTGCTTCAATTGTATCCAACGTGATGCACAAGAGACAAGAAAAGTCCTTAATCTAATTGTTATTTCTTCATCGGCGGCGGGCCGACCATCGGAGGCGGTGGTCCGTTCATCGGTGGTCTCATGTGCCCCATAGGACCTAAAGGACCCATCATAGGACCCATCGGCCCCATCGGTCCCATCATAGGTGGTCTCATGCCCATCATAGGAGGCGGCATCGGTCCGTGCGGTCCCATCATCATCGGGCCTCCCGGTCCCATCGGGCCAGCTGGATGCATACCCGGCGGCGGCATCATTCCCGGCGGTCCCTGGGGCGGTACTCCAGATCTCGAGCCAAGGTTGGAGCCGAGATTCGGCGGCGGCGGGATCGCCGCGCCCTTGCTGGCCGCGAAGGGGTTGGAGGCGATCTTACCGGCCTTGAAGGCGGCCGTCGTCGCGTCGATCAGGTGCTGGGCCTGCTCCTCCATCCATTTCTGGTAGAAATACTTGACGTTATCCTTGTGCTTGCGACCCTGGCAATGGGTCTTCCGTACGCTCGGCGAGTCATGTGTCAAATAAGTGTCGCAATAGTCACAATAGTATTTCGGCATCGAGGCGACCTTCTCGATAAATTCCGTTGATTTGCTAAGTCAATGTAACTTTTTGAATTGCCCTCGATGTTATAACTGCCGAGAATGATGTAAAACTAACGAGCGACAGAAAACTCGAGTTCTAGGTTATGTGCGATATTTGTCGGCACCTCACTGGCACTCGTTAGGTGCATTTAGTACTGCACCATTTACACAGCATTTCACCGGGTGGCTAAAGCAGTCGATTAGAGATCCCTATAAGGTCCCTAAAATCCAACCAATCGTATTCGGGTTCTAGTGATCGAATTGACCGGCAACGCGAACCAATCATAATCGTAAATGCAGTATTTCAATTTTGTATTTAGAACCATATATTTCAAAACGTTGTTTTCGAGGAAAATATTAAAAAGCTATAGATTACGTTATGTTATAGCTCTTTACAAAAAAATTAAAGAGAAAGTGAATATATAGTTAAAAATTTTGCTTCAAGCAATTCGGTCGGGTAAATTAATCGCCCATTAAATTAATTAAAACTTGATCGAAATTCGATACTTTAATTCTTTAACAAACACATATTTCCATTTAATCATTATGCCTTTGAAAACACTATAATTTAGATTTATAACATAGTTAAAGTTCGGGATTATTATTTTTTTCTAAAAATGCGAAAAAATGGGATTTAACATCTCCGCTTATTAACAAATTATTTTAGATTTTTATTATTACAAAGAATCAAGATGGAAAGACATAGAAAAATCTAAAAGCAACCTTGAGATTTTCTAATGTCAATCCGTGCAAATTAGGATTCCATCCACTCGATATTCGAGCAAAATTTATTTCCCATACATCGAAAAATGCAATCGTTACACAGAAACCGAGCACCATAATAAATGATCGATGATGCAGTAATTAAAATGTACTTACTAAGTATTAACTGCTGGAATGGTGGTAGTGTAATGCCTGGAGATTCATTATTGGGTATGAAACCATGACGCGCGAGTAATGCAGGGGCGAATGGTCGTGTAATCCTTGGAAATTCATTAGCGGGCTGATTGGGCACGAAATCATGCGGCGGACACGGCGGTATTGCAGAGCGTGGTGCCAATGATGAAACTGATGGATGTGAATCCAAATTTCTATTCCTGATATCCTCAGGGTGTGGACATCTACCGTACATAGCGTTATAATTATGTACTCTTCTTAAATTATGTTTTCTTCTTTGTTTAATTGTAGATTTCTTCCTGATGGGCTTCTTTCCCTTGTTTCCTGGCATCAGATCTTTGAATCTTTGACTATATATAAGTATAAAAAGGTCAAAGGTCTTATATGGTCAAAGGCTTGAATATCGTGATGTAGGAAGGAACGTGTTATGCATATGTTACGAACAGAAATGAATAATTATGTCCTGGTGGTGATTAACGCGACGCGACGTACGTTCGCACAGCGAATTTAATTACAATGCGATAGAAATCGCGAAATATTCGGATCCGTTGGTCGGGAATTCCTTATTTTCGCACTGGCGCGACGATGACAACACGCGACGAACTGTAGGACACGACTGCCGATTCCTAAACAATATCACTAACGAATTAATGTTGAACGCTACGTGCGAGCATCGCGCGCGCGCGTGTATTCAAATAAGTACGAAATATTTATCGAATTTATTTGAACACATTTGTTTGAACAAGATTTGTCAGATATGATTGGCGAAAGAAAATTATTGTTAGTTAAATCACAATTATCGTTTTTATTTTCACACACAAGCGTTCAGATTAATATGACACAAAACCATGAAAAATAAACAGTTTTTATCGATTTCACATATCTATTTTCCAAAAGTTGAAGGAACATTATAATTATTACTATAAAAGCAAGCTGAACTATGAGATTCGGAGTACAAGATAAAGCTCAAAACTTACTATTACCAGTTTTAAATTAATCGGAGCGTCATCGTAATTGCATTAAAGAGATTTATTCGTAATTCTGTAAATTTCAAGTTATCATCATTAATTTCTTATTTATCTCCTTGCGTTTCGATCATTGTTATCAAATCGTTATCAAAAAGTAACAATATGATCATGTTTATTTATACGTAAAGAGAGAGAATACGATTATAACATCGTTTTAACTTACGACATAGGCATACGACGCGATAATAGGCACACGCGTTATGACGAACATAAGATAAAATAATAGGTAATAAAACGAGCATACGCAATATATATATATACTCGTTGTGACCGCGATATGCGCGGAAATCGTGTTACAGCAGTGCAAAATATTATACACATAAAAAAAGACGTAAAAAATAGTCGCATTTGTTCGAATCAAGAGACAAATATATAAATATATAAAAAATAAGTAGGAATTATATTCGAGGAAAGCCGAACTCCGGTATATCTATACGAGAAACCTACATAGCGCATTTCATCTGACGACTGCGTAGTTTGGAGTCGGCACATTTATCGTTCCCCAGAAGAGGATGAGCTTCGTGGGGTCGTGCCTGATGAAAAACATGAAAGGCCGGTTGGCGACCAGCTTCTTCTGATTGCCATCTCGGCGCAAAAGCACCGCGGTCGTGGCCGCGGCCTCCGTCCCCTTCTCCGTCACGTCCATCTCCACTTTGTGCAGCACGTCGTTGGCGTACAGGCCCGGATTCGCGAGATTCCCACCGTTTCGCAGATTGTCCAAGCCGTAAAAGGGGAAATTTTGCGTCCGTATGAATCTCAAGAAGTTCTCGTCTATGGGTCGGCTCTGCCGTCTACTTCTGCTCTTCGTATTCCTCTCGGCATTCCGGAAGCGATACTTGTTCTCCTCCAAGCTCACGTATTTCGTATTCGCGTCGTCTAACTTTGACGCGATTTCCTCAGGGCCTTGATTCTCCACGACGTACGTCCCACGCGATGACTTCGTGTCGTTACGTCGTCTTCCGCTCTGCAGAGCGTCACGACGTCTTCTGCTGAGGCTGCGGATAGTGAAACCTGTGTCCCACTGTTCTACGCTGACGCCGTGTCTTTTATCATTGAACGTAAAGTAATTCCTTCTCGCGCCCTGATTATTGTTATTTCCGAGTCGTGAGAAAATCAAGAACTCGTCGGTCTTTGTGCTCGGCAATAGCGAGGAAGGAATTTGCCGCGGTGACGCTTGCGGAATCGACACAGGAAGTGGTCGTGGAACCGACGCAGCCTGTCCTTGCGGAATTGGTACAGCCTGTCCTTGCGGAATTGGTGCAGCCTGTCCTTGCGGAATCGGTGCAGCCTGTCCTTGCGAAATCGGTGCAACCTGTGCTTGCGGAATCGGCAGAATCGGTGCTTCTGGTGCTTGACCGAATCCGTTGGACAAAAGGCTGAAATCCGCAGTTTTCGGATCGAACAATGAATATAGGCCTAGATTGTGAAGTGCATTGTTCAAATTCAATTTGCTCGAGATTTTCATACGAGGAAAACCGATGAGGCAAGTCTCGTTTTTCGTATTGTTGATTAGATTTTCAATAATCTCGGCCGTTAGTTGGTCCTGGAAGCTCTTCAATGCGGCGGCTCCTTCGGCTTTCGGCAAAAGTACATACATAGACATCTAAAAATAAAAGAAAAAAAATCCTCGTGAATTAGATATTACTCAAAAGAGGAAATTTTTGCCGAGCTAAAACATTTAAATTTATTAATGCCTAAACAATTACGTAAATAAAGATATTAAAAAAAATAGTTTAAAAATTAAAATATTTGCAAGATTTTGAGAGATATTGTAATTTAAACTTTATCTTACTGTTAAATTAAAAAGCAATTACATAATTAATATTTTTATATGTTTACCTCTAAGCCTTTGTAGGGCAAACCCAATATTTTAACGTCCAACGATTTGTCTTCGTAAAATGGAAAATTACCACCGTTGTACATCATATCTATTTCGACCGTGTCATTCGGCTCGATGAAGAATGGTTTCCTGTAATAAAAAAAAATATCGTAATCTTCGAGAAAATAAAATTCACCATCAGTCGAAATAAATGACAAACATACCTTTTTGTCATAGCTCCTAAGAAATGCTGATTCCATTCTCCTTTAAAATAGAGCGCCGATAAAAGAATCACGGTGGTCAACGGATCTGGCGGTTCGTTCAATATAGTATCAATTTTGTCCATTGTTCGTTTTTTCACCCAA
Source organism: Wasmannia auropunctata (assembly GCF_000956235.1). Classification (NCBI taxonomy): domain Eukaryota; kingdom Metazoa; phylum Arthropoda; class Insecta; order Hymenoptera; family Formicidae; genus Wasmannia; species Wasmannia auropunctata. The sequence goes on from NW_012026779.1 coordinate 1,779,313, forward strand.
GCGTTTATTGTGTCTCGCGCTTCTCTGCCTTTTGTTCGAAAATCTAAATTTATCACTTCGCTATTGTACGCATTTTCGCTGATCGCGCGGAATTCGGGTCGAATCGGATATCCTTGCTGAAATAGAAATTAAAAGTCTGTTAAATCTATTAATAGGAAGCTTTTATTTTAAATTGAAATAAAGAAAAATATTTTATTCTATTCGCATCTCTAAAGTGCAATCCGCGCAAAATCCATTTTCATTACATAATTTAAAGATTAATATTTTAATTAACTTAATATTCTTTCCCGAGTGCTGGATCAAATTAATCCATAATATATAACGTAAATAAGCAAAATGTGGAAATTTACCTGAACGAAGATGCCACTAGCGGAATTCACGCGCGGCATATTGCTACCCTCAACCCTATAATTCATGATAGCCAGAAGCTGACCGTACATCTGGTGAACGATTTCCGAATGTTGAGATATATCTACGCCAGTCTCTAAGCCGAGTATCCGAGAAACCTCGTCGAAGGTCTTGCCGGCGGAACCCAACAGGACTAACGACAAGGCGATGGACACGCTGATCGGAGAAAAGACCACGTTCTCGCGACGATTAGTCACCGAGGTTTTGTGAATCGCTCTATCCAAATCCAGAGCAAACTTTGTGATTCCCCTGGATATAATATTGTTCACCTGAAATCGACGATTTCAATGATATACAAGAGTGGACGATGTTTCCTCCATCGAATCATTAGTATTTTTTAAAAAACTTTAAAAGAATACACAAGAGATTTAATAATCATAATTACGCGAGCACAAATAATAATTTACATGATTGCTCCAAGTGTCTTGCATGGATTGCTGGTTGGCTATCGGATTCACTGATGGATACAACGGTACGCGAGTGGACGCAGGATAAAATTGCCCTTCTGCCGGCTTCGCAGCAACGCCGAATTGTTGATCGATTTGGACAGGTGGCTGATTACTGCTGGTCGTTGGTAACGATTGAAAATCAGCAGGTAGCGAGGCTCGACCGTTGTTTATCGTCATCATTTCGTATTGATCCGGATAAATGATCTGGCCACCAGTCAACGCCAAAATACCAAACAACAGCCATAATCGCGTCATCCTTTCGACTTTTCGAGTGTCTGCAAAAAAACATAATGAAATTTTTAATTTAAAAAAATTGATTGATAAAAAAATTTTGTTTAAAGAGATTTAAATTTTGTTCCATCATTTTCTGTTTATTTTTCTCTTTCTCTTTTAATGGTTTTAATAGTTCGAAAATAATTTCGTGACCAGCTATTTATAGGGGTCACGCATCTGTAATCTGCAGTGGATGGGCAATCGTTTCTCTCGCAAAAAAGTAATTGCGGAATCACAGTTACTGGTTCGTGACCATGAATACGGGTTCCGCATTCATTGCAAACAGAGAACAGTGGAATCTCGTAAACATAATAATAACGTCTAATGGCGTGCGCTTCATATAATTATACGTCACATGCGTATACATAAAACGAGCGGCGAACGCCGTTCCGCGAAGCGTACAATTCATTTGCAGGCGCGATAACAACACATTTCGCATTTCGCACTATCGATATATGTCACTGACAATTATGATACATTTGTGTACTGATAATAATTAAGGGCACGAATGTGCCCTTTGCACCGTTATAAATAAAATACGCGTTTTCATGAGACATTGATTTAGAATAACGTAATTAATTGTGTCAGACGCATTTGGCTAATTATGAAGATAGGTGGAACTAACGAGATAAACAGTCAGGAAACAATTTGATAGAAATATCTACAAACAGGAAATATATGCAAAATAAAAATTTGCTCTGGATACTTAATAATCAGACTGATAAGCAAATTTCCATTAACTAATTTAATAATAAAGTTAATAATAAAATTTTCTAAACGTAATTTTTAATTTATTTCTCCAGATGTTGTAGAAAGACTATTATTTCGAAATAGTTAAAATATTTAATTTCACTTGAGTATTAAAAGTTTATTGAGACAAAAGAGAAGAATTAATTTTTTTTTAAGTAGATTAAGTAATATCGAATTTATTTAAAATGTAATAGAAAATTCGATAAATCAAAAGTCTGTATATAATTTATGAGGCATAATTTTGAGTTTTTACAGTGTGCAACTGCAAAAAAATTAATATCTGATTTTATTCAATGACCATTATGCTAATAATCATTCATGTAATGTTCAACGTAATATTATCTACACCATCATCTTACTAATAACTTAAAAACAGCTATAGACATATATGTTATCTGCATTGCCGATAATATCAACTGTTGTATGCAATTTTCATCAAAACTATTTTACATAATTCACTTGAGCTATTATACGTTGAGTAATTGTCAATATATGAACTTGGAAAATAAGAATAATTTAGAAAAATATTTTTAAAAGTTAGATGATACAGAGAGAGAGAGAGAGAATAGCATATTTATTTATGCTATTTATATATATATAAATAATGTAAACACAGAAAAGATATATACATAGGTATATAATAAAAAAAAATTCAAAAGTGCTGCTCAAAACTAATGCAAATCAAAAAACTGAATGTTCATATTTTTACATCTAAAATATTTCCTTTAACAGATTTTAATTCACCTTTTAGTAAATATTGCAAATATTCTATAGCATATCTCTTTGAATATAAAATCTGTTAATTTAATTCATCTTTTTATTGTAAGTTGTAAATATTCCGTAGCGTATATTCTCTTTTGAGTATTTTATTCAATCAAAATGCTTCTCTGCGTCTAAAATCTATAATGAATCAATGTCAACCATCAGTAAACTTACAATACTTCCATTGTGTTAACTAAGAATGTAAGCCGGGAATAGCAGTGTCTTTGAACACGTCGAATAATATACCTGAGTGTCGCCTGAAAGAGATGTAAAATATCACGTACAACGTCTTTGGAAATTCCCAAGGGAGTGGCAGACACGTTTTTCATGGATTAAGGTTTAGCCGTATATAAACAGAATACTTCAGTATCCTTTTAACAAATCACTTCCTCGAGCTCTCTTCTAAAGCCGACAGAAGATGCATGTTTTTCAAATTTATCCATAAATATTTTGTTTACTTTGATGAATACTACACGTGCTCGAAATATGAATAATCAGTCTTAGGACATTCAGTTTAACGAGTCCCGTAAAATCTTTTTGTCTTCTCTTTACTGACGAATTTATTTTTATCGGTTTGGAAACAATTTTACCTCAACAGAAATATCTGTTACGCTAAAATGAACTTTAAACAATAAACAATTACAAATAAATTTGTAAATCAAGATACATTACATATACATAAATAAATTAAATATACAAAATAAGATCTCATTTTTCATTTAAATTCAAATTAACCCCGAGATTTTTTCATTCAATTTTATTTAAATTTCGCAGATATTAAATAATAATTCAATAACAAATAATGACAAGTTAATATAAGATCATCTTTTCAAAAATAATTTAATCAAAGCAAAAGATTGATAGATAAAGGGTGGGTTTCGGGATATCCTGTATATGATAAAATAAGATAAGAAAAATCAATTTTCATGTGACGTCTCATGGCAATGCATTTTCTATTGGATACTATGCTGACGCATTGCATTTACATCTAGCAGTGACGCTTCTGATAGCTGGAATTCCCGCTTCAAGTCAAACAACGTAAGCTATTTTAACAATTACGATCGATTGAGCTAGTTCTTTTACGCTTATCAATGGTGCGTGTTTACGTCTATGTATAGATATATATATAATTTTTTCTATTATGTAAAATATATATATTGTCAGATAACATTTGACACGTTCCGTGCTCTGAAGCATTATCCATTTCTTTATTAATTTCTTCATTAATGCTGTAAAAAGTATTGTTTGAATTCGACAACCATAAAATAAAGCAAAAAATTTTGATGAATTTATACGAAATTAATACTAAATTTATTTTAACATTAAATATATTAAAATTAATTTCACCAAAGTTCACCGATTTCAATTCTTATTATAAAGACAAAAAATTCATTGAAGCGCTTACTTCAAAAATTAAATTTCTGTCAACTACTTTTGCATAATTTTTTAAATAAAAGAAACAACATCCACATCTTTATTTGCTAAAAACTGTTTCTAGAGAGGATTTGATTTTATTCTGAAGGTCACATGTGAAAGTAAAATCATGAATAGCTTGTGTATTGCTTTTTTGTAATCTTCTCTAATTTGTGATATAATAAGATATATTGTATAAAATAATAGTAATATTACTTATTTTTCAAGTAAAACAGTTGTCAGTAATTGTGTCTAAAAAATTATTAATAATTATAAAATTTACTGATAGGAAATATAATAATTATTTTAATAATTACGAATTATCTTATATAGTAATTGCAAAATCTTTTAGTAAGAATAATGTATTTTTTAATTGCCGATTGATAATCATTAATAATTGATAAATAAGAAAAAATAATTAAAGAAATCAGTCTTCAAAAAGGTACTATTCTAAATTTCTTCACGAAAAACCTACAATATTTAATACTACAATTTACAAAAATATTCCATTGCGTTTTTGTTTTCTTACAGTTTTTATATTAGCACTTGAAGATTATTTTAGAAGAAATATTACTCTAGCGCTTGTATTTTTCCATTTTTTTCACATTCACGTATAAATAACAATTATATAAAATATCACGTATTTAATGTTCCATCGATCGCTTCGATATTAGCAATTAATTTTTTCTCTATACACATGCATAAAAAGACAGCGTGAAAAACGATTCACTGGCGATATTCTAGGCAGTAGGAATCCTTTTGAAAGACAATCAAAATTCAAATAAGTGACAATTTAACACCAACCTGTGAGAGAAAGCACGACGAGAAGGTACTCGTGTAGTCCTCGAAACTCAGTCTGCGATCGTCTCGATCGATTTGCCACTTCGACGCTTCGGCGTACCCTGGATATAGGTCAAGTTCAGTCTCACTTAATCGCCTTGTAGAACCGCGCGATTACTCCGACGTATCTCCTTGACGAAAGCGAATGTGCCGTGCACCACGTGCAGACGCAATTCAATCTCGTGTCTCGTTCGGAAGCTGGTTCTTCGGAAGCGCAGCTCTTCAGCCGTCAGACGTATCGTCCCACTCGCCGCGGGGAACACGCGGATACTGACGATGTACAGGTTCGCCGATCTCTTTTATCTGCACCCGGACCGACGACGAGCGCGGTGAGACGTCAGCGGGAAGAGTTGGCATGTACATCACGCATAACTGAGCGCAGACGCTGACATTGACTCACCGTTTGCGCTTTACGCCAAAGCATGATGGTTTGCACGGTGTCTCTCTTCTTCCAGCGCACCTGCCTGCAGGAACCGGAGAGGCGATCGTTGATAAGAACGTATAATATCAATTAGAATAAGAATAATATCGAACACTGTACTCAAATGTGTTAAGCGGTTCGATAACATTCGCACTCGTTCTGCATAATGCTCGATCTACTTTGGTCTCATGCAGGCACCCTGGTGAAGACCCAATGGGGGCATCGAAGGAACCATTTATCATCGGGCGATTGCGTGTGTATACTTTATGAGAAACCAGTTTTCCTGCAAACGATGTCAAACGTTAGATCGCAATATCATAGCGATGATAACGCGAGGCAATGAGAATTGAATATCGCGAGATATTCGCGACAAATTGCGCAGAAACGAATGGATATCGAAGAAATAAGCTCTTCGATTATCGATTAACAGACAAGAGGAATGATAAAAGTATAAAACACTCTATCAGATTAAGTTAACGCAGTCGCTAGAAAACTGCAATGAGCAACCGCCGCATTAAGTCTTATCAATTCCCGCGTAAAATCGCTTACATCAATTACTCTATATGTATGTATTTGCGTTACACTACTTTCGCCCGTTTAAAAGTTAAACAAGATAAACGTCAATTCGGGATAAAACTTGTTGCGTCACTTGCCATTTCTAGCGACACATCTATATGATTCACCCATTTATTTATTTTGTGCACATCACACCTCGCTGAATAAATGTGTATCACATGCGCGGCGGTGTGTCAAAACGTAATTCCCATCTGATAGTCCTGGTACGGAAGGTATTCGACAGTTCTGCATCAGAGAGCTTTTTGTTCTCATTTCCGCTGATTAACGCCGACAACATTTGTTGCGAATGAATCATGAAAAGAAAGGAGGATCCCTTTTGTTGGAAATTCAAGCGAATGTAAAACAAACACACACGCGTGCATATAATAATCATAGACATAAACCAATTTTAGGCTGCGCTCAGAAACCTCGCAGGTGCATCTAGATGTCATTTATCCTTGTTTAACATTCAGTGAACAAGGATAAAATGATATAATGAAATGAGTGAATTCCTGAATGCACCCATGACGTTTCAACTGCATTGATAAATCATTAGATATCTATGTGAAGTCCATATGATTATATATACTACGTGAAATCCATGTGACGTAGAATTCATATGTACGACGTAATACAAAAAAAATCAGAAAATTGTATTTTTATGAAGATGACTTGCATGATTAAAAGAAGCTGGATATCTCTTATCGAAAAACCAATTATACATAATATAATCTCTAAGCAGACCGCAGCAATGACTAATTAAAACTTCCAAGGAAATAAAAATTTTACATTTATCTTTTCTTTTTTAAGAAACAGAAAAAGATAAAGGGTAAATTAAACCGAGATTAAAGTTAATCCATATTGATAGAAATTAATAAACATTTGTTGTATTTTCGTTCAAAAAAAGTTTATCAAAAATAAATGTCATTATGTAGAAGGAAATAAAATAAAATACTTTTCAAAAGAATTAAATTACATCACATTAATGCTTTGTTAGTATACAAAAATGACAATTGATATATTGCTCCACTATAATATTGCTCGATAGGATTTGCGAAAAAATTTATTTTCGTAGAAAAACATATAACAATTGAATTATAATTGAATAATAAATGCAGACTTTTTAAATGTGGAAAAAAAAATATATTAAAGTATATAATAAATGTAAGCTAATTAAATATATATACTTAGAATAAAATCTCTTCTCAAATCCATTTTCTCTCTATAAACGATACATACCTATATATGCGTAAGAATGAGAATGCAGTGGAGATCGAATCTTCGCTGCTTTATTCTGTCTAACGTTTTTCTTTCGCTCTAACGTGACTAGGCAAGACGAGAATAGCGAGAGTGCAATGAAAATATTCAAAGTTAGAAAAAGAAGCCAGTTTCGAAGGAAGATCTGAAATCCTGAAACAGAGAGGATGAGACAGTAAAGGAATTTCACATTGCCGACCTACGTCACGCGGGTTTTTTTTTCGCTCGTGCGTAAATACATTTGAGTGAGGGATGTCTCGGACGGCAGCGTGCAAAGTGTGCGCTTGCGCGATGCAGCGAGAGCGCTCGACAAATGCGCTCACGCGTTCTTATAACCGCGCGCATATCTCAGTTACCATAACATCCGCATGTGAATTAACACAGGAAGAGATATTGGAGGAAGCCGCGAAGCCGAAGCTCGTGGTTCGCATTAACCGAGGCCGGTCGTGGTCGATTGAGCAGCCGGATAACGAATCTGACATCTGACTTGTCAGTTGTCACTTGTCTAGATCTCAACCCCCCTCCCCGTCATCCCTCCCGCACCTACCTACTGTGCTCTGCGAAACCCGTGACCGATCCATGCCAGCCAACATCACCTCGGATTCTCCGACCAATCGAGTGGCGAGATCGAATTGAAAATTCCTAGAGTCCCTAGCCAAGGACCCTAAAAGGCTAGGGACTAGCTAGGGACTCCAAACATCACGTCGCGAGCGCACGCTCGCGGGTACCACTTTTCTGCCCCTACGTTTCCCGCCAACATGGCAAATATGTCGGCGCTCGTGTCGTTTCCCGCCAAGTCCCCGCGGCAACAACCTCGTTACGGCGCACGCAACACGAAGTTTTTGTATGGCGGTGTAAAGAGTGTTTTCTCCGCGGAATCTCGTCTGATTTTCTCGTCTGGCTGGACTACGGCGCGGAAGAGGATGGGGCAGTCGGACGATACTGAGGACTCGATGTACAATCGACACCAGGATCTATGCCAGAAGCTGAATATGGACGCGTCCGCCGCGTCCGAGGCCTGGAGATCCTACGAGACTATTCGGCAGAACTACACCCTCGAGGTAGGTATTTACCTTGCCGCCGATAACGCGGCCCGCCCCGGCGACGGCGAATGCGGTATCGCGCCGCGCGAGACGCCGCCGACAACGGCCCGGTGCCCCGTGGTTGATCCTCGAATCTCCGATCGCCCTCCGCGAGACAAAGTCGGACGATGTTGGGGCGTTCCTTCGCCTTGCGACGGATTATTTAGAGCGCGACGGACAAATTGTTTGGCCCGTTAATCACGCAAAAGTCGCGTTGTGAAAATTACTCATTGAGCGGTTTTATTTTTGCGATATGCTGCAAGTATTTTTAATTGCAAAGACCAATGTCCACCTTAGCAGTCTCTTCCCCTTACAATCTTTTCCGCAGAACTCGTTAGTTTTCTGTGAATATTGCTTTTTATTTCAGTCCCAAGCAATATTTCAATGTAATTGATGTACGTGTACGAGCATTGGTTTGTAAAAGATTTCTAATACATATTTACAGGGTGACCAGCTACACTGGTTAGGATGTGCAGTGTACGTTGCTTGTAGAAAATTCTCTATACCTACGGTAGGGAGACCAGGCACCAATGTGGAGGGCAATTGCGTGTCGCTGACTCGTCTCTTACAACTGTGTAATCTCCCGCTCATAGAATTCTTTACAAAGAGCAAATCATGGGCAGATATGGCCAATATGCCACAGGACTTTCGAGCGAGGATAGAAAAGCTAGAGGCTAATTTTTCAGTGTCTATGGTCATATTTAAGAAGTATCAGCCGATATTTGCTGATATATTCAAAGATCCACGAGAGGACACTTCGAGACCGCATAGATCCAGAAGGCACAAAGCGGTGCCTTGTACACCTAGCAGGGTCTTTGAATTCTGCTGGACGCTCTTTATATGCATAAAAGGTGCAATTCACGATATCTCGGACGACCTTGTCAACTCCTATCACCTCTTACTGGTTTGCTGCGATCTTATGTACAACAATGCTCTATTAGCCAACAGAAAAGACTTGCTGAATCCTAATTTTCTTGGTGAGTATCCTTGGAGTTAAAGTGAGCAGATAACAATCGTAATTCAATGAGAACGATTTTATCTCATGTTTTCTGATTTACAGGCTTACCAGCGAATTTTAACGAGGATAACTACACTACGCCGCAAACAGCAAATTGCATTGTTAACTTGCTGTGCGAACGTTACGATGCAATTGCTGTTGAGGCTAAAGCCATAAAGGAGTACTATGTTAAAAGTTACATTAACAAACTGTTTAATGAAAGAGTCTTACGCGGTGATCAGTCAAATTTCTCTGGTATGCTAGAGGCATTGAATTTTGATGGTAACAACAAGGCCATTAACAAGTCTTACGAACAGCGTATGCTAAGTGTTGGAGACTTTGATGAAAGAATTTTTTTAGGTAAAATTATTTACAATTAAATGAAGAGCTTTGATCTATATAGTAATTAGTCCCGAAACACAATAGGTGTTGTAAGCCTTAAGCCGTAAGAAATGGATCGATTGCAGTTGAATGTAAAGAGAATAATAGATTGGTCAATTTCTTACGGCTTAAGGCTTACTACATCTATTGTGTTTCGGGATTTAGTACTGATGTAAGAAACAAGATAAATGCATTGCTGTAATAAGTTTGTTATAATCTTGCATGCTTTCTGCTAACTTATATTTCGCTTCTATAATATCCACGTGAATTGGTAAGCGAGAATATATATGCTGCACAATTAATGATTGTTTACAACATAGGTTGGATTCAAATGAAAATTTAACGTTAGTTATATAACATGAATATTTGATTTATTTTTTTTTCTTTTTTTCAATAGAAGTTACACTTTGTTATTGTTTGTAACATACACATGTGTATATATGTATGTGTATAACTTATACAATGAACCTATCTGAACTTGTAAATTGTAGTTGAAAAAAGAAAGAAAAGCTAAAAAAGAAGATATATTCCTAGCAACCTATTTACTTTGTGTTAAGTTTATTTTATTCTTTTTTTTTTTTTTCCTTAACAAATTTGTGTATTTGCTTTGTCGTGACGGCTTTATAGCGGAATGGAGGAGAGTAATTTTGAGCAATATATCAAATTCAAATATAATTGACCAAAATGGTGCTAGGCATGTCCAGTTTACTAAACGTGACGTTTTACAAGGTGGGTCTGTGATATCTTGTGCGAATGCTTCTGTTTTGTAAATAATCCAAATGAGTAATTCCTCTTATGTCTATTAATTACACATTTTTTTAACACAATTGGGCCGTTAGCTTATAATTTTTTACAAATTTCTATAAATAGGCAATTTTTGTTTCAGGTCATGACGCCAATGAAAATATCGGTTCCCCTGCGCAAATGATGAACCTCGATGATTTTCATGAACGATTGCAAATGAAGAGGGAACAGCATGCTGGGGTAAGTTTTAAGAAAGATTATTTTATTTGACTAATAGTGAGCATATTGCTTTTTATTGCGTAATACTTGCGTAACCGTTTATTTTTCGTAGCAGATACAATGGTTGGCACCTCCCACGCCATTGACCGGACGTAAATATCTTCGATCGAAGGACATATCTAATATAATAACACCGGTGACTACGGCAACTCAAAGCGTCATTAAGTTACAGGCTTTGATAGCTGGACAATGCGGATCTGCTCCGAGCGAAAGCCTGTTACAGATGCTGAGCAACTGTTCTCAAGACGTTAAATCCTCACTCGAGGCAAAAGTTAAACAGATTGATGAACAATTTTGTGCAAACTATAATAATAACGCAAACGCGAACGACGGTTCAGCATCTGACTTTGGAAAGAGGCGTTTTCACATGGGACAGACTCTGTTTTACAAGCTTTTAGAAATGATCCTAAACGACGAGAAACGCAAAAAGCCGAATGACGACATAACTGTAAGTTTATATGAATGAAGATAGCTATACATAAAGTCGTAAAAAATCTTTGAAACAGCATATTCATATTTTAATAATTATTTGTTACAGAATCTTCTCTTGAATGAAGTCTTTATCCAATGCCTTTTTGCCTGCTGTCTCGAAATAGTTATATATTCGTACAAAAGCAACGACAAGGTGTTCCCTTGGATACTGAAGGCTCTGAATCTGGACGCTTACTATTTTTATAAGGTCATAGAAATTATAGTGAGAGCCGAGGATCAATTGTCGCGGGATGTTGTGAAGCACTTGAATCAGATCGAGGAAAAGATTTTGGAGTCCCTGGCTTGGCAAAGTGATAGTCCTTTGTGGCAAACCATCGAGTCTTTGCCGGGAGGTGTGCCGAGCTGCGAGGACGTTTCTTTGCCTGGCACTTTAGAAACCGATCCAAACGCGCCAGGTCAACCTGTGTTAAGACGGATTACTTTAGATCGGGAACGTTCCCACGACGTTCAACAAAGCCCGATCTCGTCCGCTTCGGAAAGGTATAATTAACTTTTGTGTAGAATAGTTAATTTTGTGCAGAAAGAACTACAAAAAAAAAGATTGAATTTATAATCTTTCAAAAATTGAAAAACTTATAAATTTAATAATAATTATTAAGCTTCTTCAAATCATAATCTGCAAAATAATTAAAAGAATCGAATGCTCTTTTTATCATTAAATATTTTTTTCATGAAGGATGACATCTGTATTGTATTATATGTGATTTAGATTTCAGTCTCCTGTCACAGCATCTGTAGGTGTAGCAAAGAAGCGATTATTTTCCGAGACCAGAATCACCGGTCAAAGTGTTCTTCGTGTCGGACAGAGTGTGTTGACCTCGAATAGAATGTTATTTGACAATGGTCAAAGGATACTCTTGTTGCCCGATCAAATTGTTTCTAGAGCGTCGGGCTCGGGCGCGCAAGCGTCAACAAGCAATTCCGCGCAAGCGACGAACCGAGACGCGGCTAGACCGAGAAGAACGGGCTCCGTCGCGCTGTTCTTCCGAAAGTTCTACAATCTTGCGTGCGTACGCATGCAGGACTTGTGCAATTCATTGGAGATATCGGACAACGATAAGAAAAAGATCTGGACGATTTTCGAATACTCCATCAAGGAACGTACCAAGTTGATGAAAGACCGGCATCTCGATCAGATTTTAATGTGTGCAATTTATGTAATATGTAAACTGGTTAGGATAGAGAGAAACTCATTCACCGAGATCATGCGGTGTTACCGTCTACAGCCGCAGGCCGAATCGCATATATACAGATCGGTGCTGATTGAAAAAGTTTCCAACGACGGAGATCCGGCAACGAGCGGTAACGAAAGATCGGAAGAGAGGAACACTGTAGGAGGAGAGAACGCGACTCCGCCGACACCAACGAATATGGCCGGAACCTCGCAGAACTTCGACGGGGAGATACGCGGCGATCTAATCAAATTCTACAACACGATGTACGTTCCGCAAGTCAATGAATTCGCGAAAAAATTCGGACCGGCTCGCGGTAGCGTCATGAATCTCTCGCTGAGTCCTTTGCCAAAAGGAAAGGCACTTGCTAATTCTCCAGTGAGGCGTGTCACCAGTAGTATTATGACACGCACTCTAGATCCGAAGGCTATAAGTGCGTCACCGGCACCGCAATTAAGCTATTGCTTCAGTCGTAGCCCTGCCAAGGTAAAAACGGATTTTTTAAAACATTAATTTTATATAACTAGCTTTTAGATCTATGGATTTCTGAAAATTGATTCCTCTTTATTCTTACATATTATTGATATGTTACAGGATTTAGAGGCTATCAACAAGATGATGATATCTGTGGACGCAAAAAAGAGTGTGGGCAAGCGATTACTTTCCGATGACACGGATGTAGAAATGACAGAAAGTTCACCTCCTAAAAAAACTGCAACTTTTGTTTCACGGAAATTGGAAAATATCATTGGAGAACGACGAACGCAAAATCAATAAGCGGAATGACAACGTAAATAGTTTACGGGAACGTGGAGTATGTTTGATCTGCTTTTTATTTGCATATATAAATTGATTTGCAAGGAGCGAAGAAACCTATACGAGACAGATGAAAGCCAATCTCTTGGCTGTCTAGCATAAATGTGAGACGTTTGTTTCTCAGGTATAGTCATTCTAGCAAATTGGAAGGGCCCAATAAAGTGCTGCTTGCATTACATAAGGATGTTGTAATGTTGTTTATAATTTTATTTAATGTGAAGTCAGAATTCAATTTCCAGTATTTTCTCGTTGACTTTTATTCCATCAAAGTAGACTATTTTTTTCTTTGTTAATTTATAATTTACCAAATCAAACAATGTCTTTCAAGCCGTATAAATTGCAAGTCGTGTAATGTGGATTATAACTGACGAAACACGCATTTTACACTCCGTGCATTATGTTATTGTTAACATCAAAACTTTTTAAAATCGATTAAAAAACTCAAATATTATGAATTTTTAATATGTCTGTTACTCTGATCATCATTGTTTCGTAAAATTATATAATAGAAACGCATGTACATCCATATATTATAGTGATAGTTAGTTTTGTGATAAAAATATTGGGGATTTTGTAGAAACATTAACTAATGATACTATAAAATCATCAGAAATCTTAGAATTTAGAATTATTGAATTAATCATTTTCGCACAGCACACGTAACATAGATTTAAATAGAAAATTATTAATTAAATAGGAAATTGCAAAAAAAATATGGTAGTATATTATCGTGACAATAAATTGTAATTCACACTACGATATATGAAGTGGTCTGCCACCAACGAAAAATATTTTAATGATAGATTCTTGGACAAAACTCTGAAACTAAATCTTTTCGAACAAAAATTCGTTTATTTTTTATCGTAATTATTTACTTTTCAACATCATCTATCGGGTTAACAAATAAATTAAAAATTCCGTTCAAATAAAATTAAATAAGCAGAGCAATATTTTGTTATTTATTTATTATATATCCGAAACTTAGATTCCGTTGAAAACCTTTTAATTGTTTTTGGTTGAAGAAATATGAATCTCTCGATATAATAAAATAATCATTGGCTTTTTTAATTTTTTATCTATAGTCTTTTTATTTTTTATCTACCGTTAAAATATTATCCAGTTGCGATTGACCATCCTGTATACACATTTTGAATTTGTACAATAAGTTAAATAAAAAATACGATATCAATGTATAAATAACTCTTATTTCTGATTGTGATCAGCTCGTTATTTGCATTATATCTTGTAAAGGTAAAATAAACCTAGTCAATATTTGTGAACTGTTTTTGGTATCATATACATACTCACACTGGAAATTGTTCTGACTACTTCAAATGCTGCGTATATTGGTACTCGTCGATCAAATTATTACATCATTTTCTGTTCCGCGATCAAAATATGTGCAAAGTCTATAAAAAAATAATTTTAATTACATGATAAGTCATTTTAATGATAAATTCGAGCTCATGGTGGCTAAAACAATAACTACTCAAAGCAAATACAAATACCATCAGTTGAGTAATAGCTTGTTAAATTTACTTTAAAAGACGAATATTGATCCAAATAAATTCGAGATAAAATCAGTTGTATTCGTTATAAGCGTGCTTTCTACAGGATGTATCTTAAATAGCGCACTAATTATATAGTTTATTTTAATGTTCACGCGCTGTGAGCATGATTTATCCTTGCTTAATATTTGATAAGCAAGGATAAAATTATTCCATAAGCGCTATAAGCATGAATGCGGAACGTAACCATAGTGTTGCCTTGTAAAAAAATTAATTGAAAAATCGTGAACTTTTTTCTACAATGCTCAATGAAGCGATCATTACTGCAATAGTAGCTACTGCTTTATTGAGCATTGTACAGAAAAGTGATTCAGAACTTTTTGACTTAGTTTTTTACAAAGAATAACGTAAATAATTAGTGAGCGCTATTTCAGATACATCCTGTATAGTGAGACATAAGTTATTTGTATTTTTTAAAATTTAGTTTGTCGAGAGTTGAAAAACTCAAAGTAGATGTAAATATTTCTAAATTCACGATGATCTCATTAATTTGCCATTTATTATCGAACAATGTATAAAACGAGAATTATGAAGTAAGAGTTAAAGTTAATTATTGTATTTATTGCAAGGACTTTGTAACTCGAGCTTAATATTAAATGAATATTGATCGCGAATTGAGAGAGAGAGAGAGAGAGAGAGAGAGAAAGAGAATACTGATACCTTAATAATAATTAAATATAAATATTCGCGTTGTGCATGAGATGACTATGAGTTGTCTATTTTCACATTTGTTTAGAACAGCATACTGGGTCTCTTCGGTTAATCGTTTTCGTATCAATCGTAGTGAAATTATACACGAAAACGCTGCTTTACTTGACAGTTTTTGTTGCTTGCTTTTACTATTGAAATTAATTTATATTGTATTTCGACGCTTTTAGGTTGATAAGCAAAATATAAGATTACCTTATAGCTTGTATGCACGACTAAATAAATAGTGTAAAAAGTTTTATATCGGCGTACAATGAATCCATTACTAATCATTTTTTATGTATATAAAGTATTGTAATACACAAAAGGTTGGCAGTATAATAAAAAATATTTTAAATATTAATATGAAATTTAATCGAGACCACGTAAATTCAAAGTGTTCAAACTAGAAGAATTTTTCTTAGTGTAGAAGAAACACTAATGCGATTTGAAGCGGATTTTCATGCTTAATAATGTAATATTTTTGTGTGAATCTTTTTTTCAGTCCAGATAAATTGCACGCCGAACATTTATCGTCTTGAAATACAGTTCTAAACTGAATCTGGACTACGTAATTAAATTGACAAGCAATAAATAAAAATTTTCTCAGCCAGAATTTTAATCTGGAAAATTTTTCAACTTTCTTTTTACAAAAGTCGCAATACTATTACTATGATTAAAGTTTATCGTAAATATTTCGAAACGCCATACGGGAATTTAAATTTTTCAAGATTATTCTTATATAAATATTTTTTATATTAAAAAAACGTACACAATATATTTCGTAAATTAAATATTTATTAGTCAAAATCAAATTCGAATTTTATAATAACAATTCTCATTTGCGTTTTGCGTATAAAATATATTACAATATGCATACAGGGAAAGTTCTTCTATATTGAAGATAGGCCCCAAGCCTAGCTCGATGTCATTTACGCGGGAATACTTTATGTACAATATACATAATACATATGTAAAATATCATAATATACATATATGATATTTTACATTGCAATCCATTAAGCTAGTTTAAATGTAGTACATGTATGTAAAATATACAGAATGTCCCAAAAGTTTGTATATTTTAGCGACACATCACGAATCTCTCCTATTTCAAAATATACAGAAGCTTTCTCTGGGACATCCCACATTATATAATTCGGTTATTGTGATAAACATTGATACGAGTCATTCGCTAGCGAAATAATTTCACAACTTTATTTACAAATAATGGAGCGTGTAATAAATGAGGAAAAACTTTTCAATAACTATATTACGTATTTTCCAGGGACATCGAATTTCAGCTCGTCAATGTAAACAATGTTTCATGAGAATGCATTGGCACAAACGTCGGATATTTTAATACGCACAATAAATCTTTTTTTCAGTCTATTATATCTATATTATATACATATATGGAACAAATTTGGTTTGCCGACACGATCTTAACATCGAAATATTATATATTTCGTGTCATTATATTTCCAGATATAATAATTCGGCAAGATTAATCTTCTTTAATTAAAATTTTTTGATTAAATTAACAATCACATTTCGCAACATCAATGAAAATATATTAAAATATTACAAATACTGCATTGCACTACAGATTTGCAAATTACCTTATCCCTAAAAGTGCTATCTACATAGTAATAACTTACATTACAGTTTCATATATAAAAAGAATCTTAAATGTTTGGAAACTGTATCTCCGGTATCTCCGTTACGTACATTCAAGAAAAATCACTTGTAATATTTTAAAAATTCAGCGTAATCGAATAAAGCGTACAGTCTCTTATTTGACAAGTCTGAGTCATGGACATTTGTGACATCATTTGTGATAATTTACAAGCGTTAAAATCGTAATTTACAAGTAGCAAAATATATACATCGTGCCATGTTACCTTTGCTAATATTTCGAGAAGTTGATCCAAAGAGATAACGATTTACTCGAAATTCCACTTTGTCAGAAAATGACTTGGCTCAGCGATCTCGACTCTGATTTAATCCTCTTTATTCTCCAGCAAAGGAATATTCGAATACTTGGGAAAATCTACGGCATCAACAGGATTTTTAACTTTGAAACTTGGATATAATCCCGTCATGCTGGTTCTTCTGTTGTATCCCTTAGAGAAACCGTCCCAATGATTGCCAAAGACCTCGATCAAGTCACCAACTTTTAGTTCCAACTCGCCGTTCTTTCTCGGTTTGTGATCCATAATAACTATGTGGGGATGTGAATTTTGTCCCCCGTAATAATATATGTCGTCGAGGGATGTAAATCTGTCGTACGCGTCCACGTAAAAGGTTTGCATTAACTCGTACGCGACGCGACATACTTGAGAACTGAACGTGCACACCAAATAATCGCATTCCGACAGAAGCTGGATATCGATAATTATTCCCTGCAACGAGGTGTCCGAATATCGCTTCGCCACGGATGCCGTCTCCGCGATTTCCGGATCGCCTATTATCTCGTAATTCGGATAACGTTTTCTCGCTGACGTTATCACTTTCGGATCGTCGCTGGCTATAAAAACTCTCCTCACGTCCGGTTTTGCTTCGAGCTCATCAAAATATTGCTCCACTTTAGTCATATACTCATCTATGTCATGGTAAGCTGCCTCGGTACCTACTTTATCAGTTCTACGCACGTGAATGCCGACGATGGGTTTCTTAAAACCGAGCCTCTCTTTCGCCTTTTCCAGCGTTCTCTTCACGTGATCCTGTGGTCGCATCAAGTATTTCAACACTTGTCCTACCCACCAAACCAGAGGATGACCGTGAATCTTCTCTAGTCTCGGCGCTAAGTCTGCAGGTACGCTGGGTGGCTGGAACCTTGGCTTGGGATAAACGTTGTCCACAATTGGCAGAGATATTACTTGTTTAGACGGATCTCCAGGCCAGTTAGCATGTGAAGTACCAGTTGTGGATAAACAAGTATCGCTGAGGGGTTTAAAAACAGATTCCCACCCGTCTTTGTGATACCTCCACCCTTTGGATTTCATTATCAATGTTCTTTCTGTACCGTAAGCCACTAAGAAGCAGTACGTGATGTGATGAATCTGCAAAGAGGCGCATGGCACTTAGTTTATTTCATTATTTAACGACTTAATCATCGTAATTTAATTTTCTCACCTGACAACCAAAACCACAACCTTTATTTAAGCTACATATCAGCTTCTTCGCTTTATTACAATCGGTAGGATTTTGTAGATACCTTTAAATACAAGATATAGCTAGATTAGATTAGATTAAATAAGATTAAAACAATTTGATTTCGATATATTAAATACTTCAGTATATTACATAATATACCGAAGAAAGCTGCATTACCTGAATCTTTTCTGAACGAGATCGGACAAATCTTTCGCTTCCTTCTCCCGCCATTCGTCGTAACCATCTGTTTTCTTTAACTTATCGATATTCATTATAAGTGACTTTTTGTGCTCCCATGCATTCTTCATCACATCCTGTATCTCCTTTTCTCTTTGATCATACGTGAATTCATCTATGTGCTTCTTGAATTTATTCAACTCGGCGCTAACGTAATACCTGTAGTGTAAAGCTAAGCATGTAATCCTTCGCGTAACGTACTAAGCACAATTGGTTTCAATTTGGATCGGTCATTGCTGTATTTACCACATCTCCTGAACGTCGTTTCTCAATCGCCGTCGCAGTTCCTCGTATTCCGAGGAGGGAACACCGTGTTTCGATCCATCCTGATGCTCCATTAGGTCGTAATAGACCGATGCTTTCTCGAGCTTGTCCTGCACGGAGCCTAAATGGTCCCCTTGTATAGCCTTCGACCCTTCTCTGGAAATCATGTTAGCCTGTACAATGGATCGCAGTGTCTCTGCGTTTCAAATTTCGCATGTTTCGACCGGCCGCGAAATTTTCTTTCCCCGATTTCACGATATACGCAAATATACGTACCCTAATATAAAGTTCTTCAGCGCTTCGTTCTGCTTCTTTAGAATTTCAAAGTCGTTAACCATTTGTGCTAGGCGTTGCGTGTTCTCCTTGTTGGCAGTGTCAGCGTCGCGGCTTGACAACGAGTTGGACTTAAATATATGAACGATGGACATGATCAGTATTAAAAACCATGTGGCTAGCAATGCTATTCCGAGCTTTCCTAACCAACCAGGTCGTCCGGAGCAAATCGCTGCCATTTTGAACAGACTGTTTGTATCTGCGATGTGTCACATTACGAAATCTGCAAACATAACACAGGCCTTCGTCAAATTTGTGTACGCGAGAGAGAGAGACACTTCACTCTTACGTTCACACGTCGTACACGCGGCCTCTAAGAGTAGCTCCGGCATTCTCGAATGACATATGCTGTCATATGCAAGTTTATTGAATTCTAACACGAATCACTTCCTGCGGAAGTAAACTACACGAGCGTCATCCGGTCAAAAGAGAAACGATTTTTTTCTTTTTTTGACACATTTCAGAGAGATCATTCTCGATCGCGACGCGGTAGATCCCGCGGCTGAAACTGACGTTATACTGCCGATCGTTGTCGCGGAGCAGGATAAAAATCGGAGCTCGTCGCGGTAACGCGAACGAGCCAACGGAGCGGATCGGCGTTAATTACTTCCGCTATGTGCAACCATATTTCGCGATCGTTCCAACCTCTCTGCATCACTGCCTCTCGATATTTTCGTGCCCGGCGTGACGGCCGCGCACGCTGGTAACGCAAACACGTTAGGACAATAAATCGATGATGACACTGATGACTGTTGCACGCGCGGAAGATCGCGGGAGAGAGCGTAGCGAGATCGGAGGAGTAAATTAAGGAAACGAGACCGCCGCGACGTCTCCGACGGGGGCAGATACGAGAGAAGGGAAACGATCTCTCTCTCTCTATCTCTCTCGTCAGATTTCGTACGCCGATCGTCCGGAGCGACTGCAGCTGCTGGAGACGCGCGCGCCAACGTCATCCGAGAGTCCGGAGGAAACCCGCGAGCCGGGATGTATCAATTACCGGTTTCGATCTCCGGCCTCCTCGTGCGAGCCGGTTCAACCACTTTTTCGCGCTTACGTGTCGTCGGCCGCTCGCCGCGCGCCACGCTGACTTACGAAAGACGGCACGGCGATTATCTATCATCTGTCCGCCACGGTTGCGTGATCGCGAACGCACGAATAGAGACGTCCCGTGCCGTCCCCGTCCGCCGTGCCACTTATTTCTTGACTCGATTCCCTCCTTTCCCTCCCATTCCATCCCGCCACCCGAGGGCGACCGAAGTTGGGTTAGGGAGGGCTGACTGACGCGTCGCGCGCGTTTCACGTCTGCTGGGTGACTCACCTCTGGCCGAAACTCCCGATTAACTTGACGGGCGATTATAATTTGATCGGTGGAATTGCATGATTTCTCTGTGACTGTACGACTCGTCATTCCTAAGTCTTCATGTTTTCTATTCAAATATCAACAAAACTCTGTTCTTGTTAACAAAATAAATAGTTGCCTTCTGATAATTTTCTTAAATTCTTTCTTTGGATATAGTCAATTATAATGTATATCCCTCTTAGATGGATCTTATAATATGGACAATTCCGATATTCAATACTGAAAATCTATAATACATATAATAATATTACATGCGCTACAGATTTTCAGTATACAGCTGACAGTGAATATATCGGAATAATAAAAATAGCGGGGCATTTACTTGATGAGTTAATTAACTAAACTTAACAGTTGGCACACGACTTTTCGTATATATATATATATATATATATATATATATATATATAGGCGTGTATAATAATAAATTATTTGTTACTGTATAATAATTAATTATTTAATGTTGCAATAATTATTTATTAATACGATAATGCAAATACTTAGTAATTAATTATAATTGTAATACTACACAAATAATAAATAAAATAATATCAATAAATCATTAATAAAGATAAAAATAATAATAATAATACATATTTATTATTATAAAGCAATATATTATGCATCTCACATACTATATGTATATATTTAAATTGTGTTTTGTCTGCAAATCGAAAATACCGTCACGATGTCCCTGACATTCAATCGTATTTTTTTTCCTCGTTTAATTTTTCCTATTTCTTTTCCAGAATATCGGATTCTTTCATATTAATTCAACTCGACCCTTTATCATTTTATTATTAATTTTTATTGAACATTTTTTAATTATAAACATTAATCGATTATTTGGCACAATATTTAAACACATATATATCAAACTTTTTAAATACGTACCAAAACTTCTCAAATAATTTCATTATTAAATCTCTTAATAAATTTTAATTGAATATACACACTCTGACAGATCGTCTAGCGTCGACTACGCATGACCGACGCCGCAAGATCACGTTCGAAAGTTCCGCGCGCACGTGCGGCCATCTTCTTTCTTCTACCCTACGATACGTCAAGATTGTCGGAAGCGCGACGACAGGTGGCGCCGTACGCTCTGTCGCGTTTCCAACATAATAAAAATTGAATTTTTATCGCGGCGACGAAGGGTAGCCGAGCACGACGCGATCTTATATACGCGATTTACGTCGCCGACAGCGTTATATTGACGCAAATGCGAGACGTCCGATCGAGGTAAACCGAAGCGAAGGGAAGAATCCTCTCGATCGCGAGAAAGAATCTGATATTATTTCTTCGTTCTAACGGTGTGCGGTGAGAGAAGGAGAGAGGGTGAGGAGGGGGAGACTGTAAATCGCGTAGGAGACGCGGGTACGAGCGCACGCTATTACGAGGCTAAAGCGAGACAGCATGACACATAGCCCGTCCGTCTTCCTCCTTCACCCTCCCCCCTCCTCGCCGCTACTCCTCCGCGCCGCCGCCTCCCACCACGAAAATCGCGCACGCAGCATCCTTGCGCGCGAAACACGCGTACGCCGGTGGACGCACGTCGTGTGTCTGTGGCCCGCGCGTGGCTGTACATACCTGTGAATAGTGTATTTTAAGCCCTAGTTTTAACGAAATGACCGTGCGAGGAAGAAGGCGCGCGCGTGTGTGAGTGTGTGTGCGTGTGTGTTTGAGGGAGAATCGCGAGACGGAGAGTGCGACAGGCCGAGACAGGAGGAAAAAGGGAGTTATAGACGGAGTGAGGAGGGAAAGAGAGGGAGGCGCGGGCGAAGAGAGAAAGAAAAGAGACGGTTGATCCTCGTCGTCGAGAAGTGTCCATCGAGGGGCGAGGTAAACGCTTCACCGAGATCTCTCGGAGATCTCTCGCCACACGTCGTAGACGAAGACTCCGGAGTCTCGCGAATTTTCTGTATCACCTCTCTTTTTCTCTCTCTCTCTCTCTCTCCCCCCTCTTTCGCTCGCTCGCTCGCTTGTTCCGTCATTTCCTTCTCTCGCGCACGATCTATGCCTCCCTTTCTCCCGCTCCCTCTCTCCTTTCTCGTGCACGCAGTTCTCGCTTGTTTCATCTTTCCTTCCTTCCTTCGGCCTTTTCGCGATCGTATCCGCCGTGGTGCTGTCGGTCGGTCGGTCGGTTACTCGATCGGTCGGTCAGTTCGTGCGTGCGTACGTGCGTCAGGTCCGTCCTCGTGCCTCGTCGCCTCAGCCAAGGATCTCGCTCGGGCGAGCGACACGAGCGTGTGTGTGCGAGCGAGTGAGTGAACGAGCGATCCCGCGGTCATCGTGCGCGCCCGCCGTTCACGACGGTTTCCTTTGTGTTCTCTCTCTCTCTTTCTCCGTCTGTCGGTCCCTTTCTCTCTCTCTCTCTCTCTCTCTTTCTCCCCCTCCCTCCCTCCCTCCCTCCGTATCCGGCGCACACCAGGCACACACAGTGTTGTCAAAAATCCGGCAGCAGCGCGCCGGAGCTGCACGCAGCTGCCATTGCTGTAACTGTCTGGTTTTCGCTCGCAGCTCGGTAAATACGCTTCTCCGGCCTCTCTCGGGCTGATATCGGCGTGCCGCTCGTCATCATCGCCGTCATCGTCGCCGCCGCCGCTGTCGTCGCCGCTGTCGCAACCGCAACGGCAATCTCAACCGCAGCCGCCTCACCGCCGTCGTCGTCGTCGTCGTCGTCGTCGTCGCCGCTGCCGTCGTTGTCGTCGCCGTAGTCGCCTTCGTCATTGTTCTCGCCGTTCATCTTCGCTCCTCTTCGCCGCCGTCGACCAGGAAACGGCCGCCGTGAGGATGTGCCGCCGTTAACAACAGCGCGCGCCCACGGAACATGATCGCGCTACGACCGTAGCAAGCGGCATCCTCCACGGCATCTCGCCAGACGCCGCCGGCTCTGCCCGCGCGAGAGCTAACCTACACGAGGTCGAGGGTGCATCCCCCAGCACGTACGGCCGTACCGCGTTCGCCGTGCCCGGGGACAGCGGCGCGGCCTGACACCACGAGGACATGAAGTGGCTCGGCGCGAGCAGCGGAGGCGCCGGGGGCGAACCGGCATCCTCCATGCAGCTGCATCACACCTCCGCCAACGGCCACATACCCACGGTACATACCGCTCGTCCGCTTCTTTTCTCTTTCGTCCTCCCCTTTTTTTTTCTATTTCTTTTTCTCCTCTGTGTCTCCTCGCCGATCGGGCTTCCCCTCGGGATCACGGAGGAACACGCCGACCGCGAATCGAGCGTGACTGCGACAATTGCGGCGCACGAGATCGGGCCGCCATAACCTCGACGGCGGCCGTCGTGCTGAGAATACGAGCGTTTGCAAATGTCAGCATGAGTGTTACAAGTGTCGACGGGAACGTTGATTCCGATCCTGTGCGCCGCGCGAGAGGAATGCGCCGAGTGGCTCGAATACGAAGTGACCGCGTGAAAACAATATATGTATATAATAACCTTCTCCTTACTGGAGATGCTAGAGGCAGAATTGGAAAAATTCTTGTTTGTTTCGATATATGCCCACCGTATTAGTAACTTTCAAATTTTTAACGATTGAAAAGTGGGAAAACTTAGTTTATGAACAAATTTTTGATCAACTAAATTTAGTCGAATAAGGGGGATAAAGATTCAAGTACGAAGATAGTCGAATCGCAGTTACGTTTAATGTCACGTTTTAATTTGAATTTGAACTTTTTTTAATGTGACATTTGATAATTAAAAATTTATACGTAAAAAAGTTATACGTAGAAGTGTAACCAAGTTTTACTGAGACAATTGTAAATGTGAAGTTTATCATTTTGGTTATAGTCGCATGAAAAAGAATGTTGTTATATCTTTTAAGCCTTTCATCAAATATGTCGTGGGGGGCACTACTAATCATTGGTATGTATGGCTTACTAGGATACAGATCAGTGTGGGCAAATTATGGCTGGTGGTGATAATATGCGAATCCAACCTGGTCAGACACATCAGATGGGAGTGAGTAGAACTCAAGACGATGCTATGGTTGGTTATGTGTTTCAACGACCTACGGAGCCAGAATTTAACACCCAATCTTCGACTTTCCAAGCAAAGCAAGCTCCAAGAGCTTGGGCGTTAGCGGATGACGTTATCGTCGATAATGTATGTATGACAAAATGCACATCAGTTGATTAAACGTTCTATTAATATGATATTTTGACACTTCAGTAAAGCTTCAAAATCTAATACATACCTGTTTGCTTTATTGCATGTAGTTTTGAGCGAATCAAAACTTCTGAACTAGTTTCGTTATAATAGTAATTTTCATCATATAGATGAACTCGTTAGTCTCTTATTCAATTCTGTTTTTAAGGAATTTGTTTTTAAAATTATTATTATTAATGTTTGGAAGTTTCTGTCTTCCAAGGAATAATGCAATATCACAATTTATTTATTCCTAATTTGGGATTAAAAATTAATGTTTTTCAAACTTTATTTCTATCAAAGTGGAATATTTTCTAATCTTGTGCTGTTCTCTTATATTTGACATTAATTGTAAGATTTTTTGAAGAAATTTTCTTATGAATTTTTGTAAGAATCTTTGCATATTTGGGATTCTCTGAATTTGGCAATTCCATTCTGATACAAAGTTTGTGAAATATGAATTTTTAATGACATCCAATTACTCTAAATTTTTGAAGAAATTTTTGTATGAATTTTTGTAAGAATCTTTGTAAGAATCATATTTAGGATTCTCTAAATTTAGGAATTCCATTCTGGTACAGTCTATGAAACTTGAATTTTTAATGACATTCAACTACTCTAATACTGAGCTTATCGAGCTATCTAACACCCCCAAAAATTTATTTCATTTCAAATTTAGCATATTTAAAGAAAATATTGAAACAATGAAACATATATATTTAGTAATAATACAATTGTAATTTATGTACGTGTATATTGCGCTTTTCTATATGTAATAAATAGAAATGTTTATGCTACGATGTTATTAATGTAGTGATAAAACAGTGAACAATACAATTGAAATAATTTGTCTTACAGAATCAAGAGAAATGGAAATATTCTATGACTAAGCTTGGTGTACCACAACAAAGTCAGTCTCAACAGCTGGGATTAACTATGAACAATGTACATTTGAGTAATGTACCCTACGAGATACATCCTATGCAATTAAAAGTAAGTGATAAATGTTAACGATTATATTTTATTATTTTATTACTTTTACAAGTTTGTAAAAAAAATTATTCTAAACTTTATTATGTAAATCATTTTTTATACACTCATACAAATCTTTCACATTTTCCTTCTAGAGCGGTGCACCTGGTGCGGAACATTTGGTTTATCTAAACAATCAGATGACTGCTCAACAACAGGTCGCTCTCTTTCATCACCAACAGCAGCAACAACAACAATTCAGAAATGGACAGGTAAGTTTTTCCATATGATAAAATTTCCATTGGAAGCTATTGGTTTTTGCACACAAAAACCGCGTCCCGCGCAATAAAGAACAATACAGCAGCCAATCAACTTCTTGCTTTATGGAAAATAATAGATATGATATATATTTTTTAGATAGACATTTAAAATATTTAAAATGTTTTTGGTTTTTTTTTTACAATTATTAATGAAGATTATGAATAATTGAAGATTCGAAATCAATACACAACTTATTCGTCATAAATTATCTGTAATAAATATGAAATTACTGCATCTTTTAATTTATATACAAATCTTGTATATAATCAATCTAAATATGCTATATCTTTCGATTGAAGGATATGATTCAACAATTTTACATTTTTATATAAATTGCCAATCGAGACCTTTGTTAAAAACTGTGTCAGGGTTGAAACTCTGATAGATTATGAATGAATTTTCGTTTTATCATTTTTAAAGACTTTTGTTGCACGTATTTCACGAAAATTTATGATACAAGTCGAAAATATGTAGAAAAATATATCGCGGCAATTTTTATTTTACCGCACCTGTTATTTCGCAAATAACTGATATAAAGTATTAGCATAGAATTTGATTATCGCTGTTTTTGTGTGTACGAATGGACTTACAAGTTTTAGTATCGAGTATCAAATTAAAATGTATAACTATGATATAGCGCTGCTGTATTTTTCTTTGGCAAGATATGTAATTAGGTACCTGATAATTTCAAATTTATATGATTATAGTAATCATATTTCATCATTAGCGATTTATTTCTACTTATGTTAGAGAATTTCAATCAGAGATAATTCAGCGTTCTCGGTATATTTACTAAAAATCGGAAAAAAGTCCAATCGTTTATTTAGTAAATTTGTCGGATGAACATATTACTCTATTCGACATCAATCATATTCAGTCTTGTCATATCTAATATTGACACAAATATGTTAACGGTAAATTAGACAAACTAATGACTATCGGATGTAACTATGACATCGCAGCATTTTTCAGTAATCAAACGGAATTAAAAAAAAAAATATGTTTTTGCAATGGCTATTGCAAAATTATTGAAAGTGATGACCAGTTGGAAAATATTACGGTATTACATTTACCTCGATATCTTAAAAATAATCGATATGTTTTAAAGAATTATTTATAATTGAAATCATTATCTGATACAACAATGTTAAATCTCGCCAGCAACATTGGCTCCCAATCTAAATGCATGTCTTCCGTTCAATAATGCGAGGAAAGCGAATCACTTGACCTATGAATAAATCTACTGTCGTTCCCGATATTACGTGTCTCATACTTTATTTGCCATATCGAATTATATTTTTCGCTTCGTGTATGAAATATAAATTTGCAGTGAGAGTAACGCCATCGTTGTACGAATGCGTGACAAATTGTATACGATTCGAAGTGAGAAGTGAAAGACTTTATGTCCCTGTTTTACAGATCTCCATAATTGAATTTAATGCAATTTGAGATAAACCGTTGATGGATTTCTATATATAATATATAAATTTTATATCATTAATATTTAATGTTTTAATGTAAAACATTAAAACGGAATTAGTCAATAACATTCGTATATTTGCATAACTTCTTATTTAGACAAATTTGACAGATTTTTAGAAAATGTTTCAGCCAACAAATTCGTTTAATTTTTTAATTTTATTCGAATTTGAATTAATTTGTACGTACGTTACTTATACACGATGGAAATTAATTTAAATATATTTATATGTTAATGATATATTGTTTATTATTAATAGCTATTGTACACCATTTAAATGTGTCAGTGTATTAATTGGTCACCAACGGTCTATCCTTCGCTACTTTATTCCAAACTCACATATAATTCACTGATTTAAAACAAAAGAGAAAGATATTGAAATTTTTAGAACGTATTTCGAGCTACGCATTTATATGCATCTTCTTTTACATCTCCAATCTATAAATACACCCTTGATTTATTTATGGAAGTGCAAAAATATATCGAGCAATTTTCATCTCTTTATTCTTTTTATCCGCTGTTGCTCCTCGGAATACAAAATAGACCTATAGGTATATTTAAGAAATATAAAATCCACTATAAGTTCCAAATGATTATTTTGGTATTTTTTAATACGCAATCCTGTCGTCTCTGATCGATCATGCTTTCATCTCGGGATCTGCGATGCCGCATATGAGACTAAATCGCGTATCTACGTTTAATCGTGTGGCAATGGACAACTCTTTTGCATCTCACGTTTCTCGTCCAAGACACGCAGTACTTATTACTGGCTTTACATTCGTTGCGCGACATGCGGTAAGGAGAGCCACGGAGAGGCTCCGTCCGCGCACGGAGCGCACGCTTCTGCGCTGCGCTGGGCGAGACGGGACGGCGGCGCGGCGCGGCGCGTCCGGCGGATTGGCGGAGCGACCGCCAGGGGCGCCCCGCTCGGGAGCGTCGTTCTTTGTTTCGGTTTCGGAGCGCAGTCTCCGTCCGACGAAGCGCCAGAGCCCGGCTGACGAAAATTCCGCGGCGCGCGGTCAACGAGAGTGAGGAGCGAGAGAGGGACGGAACGACGGCAGCCGACCGAGAGAGACGCCTGTCCCAGAGCTCGCCTGTCCCGGGGGTGGACGGCGCTTCGCCGCGCGTTAAGGAATGCTCTCGGAGACGGACGTGCGGAGACGTGCGCTTTGCCGCGAGAACAATCGAATCGGTTCGACTCGCTCCCTCTGTAAATAAGCGGCGCGACCGCGCGAGAGTATACGCGAGTGAAGTTGTGCAAAGTGTGCGCGAGAGTGGAGAAAGGAGTGAGAGAGAGGGCACGGGAGCGTGAGGAAAGAAACGCGGATTAGGCGTCACGGAAAACGCGATAGAAGAAGGAAGAGGGGGTGGTGCAGGAGGTGGAGGAGGCGGTGGTATCGGAAGTGTCGAAGTGACGAAGGGTGCGCGCGTGTGACAGCGGTAGTCTCGCCGCTTTTTCGCCTTCCTTCCGCGTCTCCTTCTTTCGCCATCTCTCTTTCTCTCCTCGCCCGCTAGTCGCGCCGAGAGGTGCGTACGCGAGGTGGTGATAGTGTGTGACTCTCTCTCTCTCTCTTTCGTCGTCTCTCTTCCCGGTGTCGCGCGCGCGTTTGCGTCGCGATTCGCGCATTGTTTGGCCGGCGGTGATACAATAACGTTGTGCTCGCGCGCGACTCTGCTCCGGTCTGCTGCGCGCGACAGAGAGGGAAGGAAGGAAGGAATAGAAGGACCACCATCGACGACGTGATCCGCCGTGCACGAGTAAGCGCGTGGAGGGTCGAAGAGACGAGAAGAGACGAGACGAAAACGCGAGACGGCGACGCTCCGGGGGTGGGGTAGCTGTGCCGCCGCCACCGCTGTCGTCCTTGTATCCGTGCGATTCGTTCGTCCGTGTGGTCGCCGTCGTCGATCGCCGCCGCCGCCTTCGGTGTTGAGCGCGCCGCGACGGGGGTTGCCGACACCGCCACCGCCAACGCCGCCGCTGCCGCCGCCGCCGCTGTCGTATCACCATCGATTGCCGGCCACCGATCCGCCGGGCACAACAGTAGTGCGCGTGTAGTGACAACGACGACGTGGAGCATCGGGGTGAGGTGGAGGAGGAGAAAAAAGTGCCGCCGCGTGTCACCCGCGAGTTTCTCGTATTACGCGTTGCCGTGTTCAGTGTACTACCACGGGGTTAACGGTGAATCTCTCGGAGGTGACGCACCGCGCCGACGACGCCGCCGCCGCCACCACCGCCGCCGCCGTCGTCGCCGCCGCCACCACCGCCGCCGCCGCCGCGACCTTGGAGACAGTGGAGAGTTTCGGAATCGGTTACGGCCAGGGAGCGGGCGAGAGCACAGGCAACTGGATGAAACCGCCGGGGAATCTGTTTCTCTACCCCACGCTAGACATGAAGGATCTGACGGGATCCGTGGAGGACATGGTATATTGCTATTATCATCAATCACACCGCATCTCGTTTCTCGTCATCGTTTACGTGACGATGGTCGTCGTCCTTGTCGTCGTCCTCGTCGTCGTCGTCGTCGCGCCGAACGGGCGTGCGTGCGATTCGACGTCGTGCGGCCGTGCTTCGAAACCGCGCCCGCCTCGCCGCGACGCGCCAGGCCGCTCCGCGCCGTGGCGTCGTGTCGCCTGGCCAGACTTGGCCTAGCCTAGCCCTAGCTTTGGCCTAGCCTAGCTTGCCTGCCCTCGCCTCCGCGACTGGCGGTTAATGTTTATAGGTTATGTTCGCCGCGCGCGGCCAACGAACGCGACGTATACTCGGTGTGCTCTTTGTGCGCGTCCGCGTAGATCCGTTCCTCTCGCCCGCATCTTCTTTGTTCCCGATTCCTCTCTTCCGTTATTTTTCCACCGGCAATTCAATGCGTACGCTCGCCACGTCCCCCGAGAGAGACGTAACGCGTAGCGTCAAGCGTGTAACACCGCGTGTTTACGCTTTTTCACGATCTCGTGATGTTCGATTGACAGAAATGTCACTTTGCGAGCGATTCGATGCAGTCGCGAGATCTATTCTTCTCGGTAGCACTCTTACATTTGCGTAGAGTAAATATTTAAACAACGTTTGGGAAAATAGAAAGAGAAAGAATTATAGAACAATATGGATCATCTATGAAAGACCCAAATTAAAATGTACCACTTCTATAAATTATCTATCTAATTTGTTATATTGAACGTAAAAAGGGATTTTATTTCAACGGAAATGGTTTTGTGCTTTTTCCGTAATGCACCTAGCTTCATCGTTATAGCAGGTAGCTCCATGTTTACTTCCATTTCCATTCCAAACTGGATCATTCTAGATTTTACCTGGACGGAAAGGTTCAATAAAATCAGGAGATTTTTTTATTGAATGGAGAATGAGAAGGAAACTAATATATCGAGAAATGCAGGAAAGTGTAGGATAGTAGAGTTGTTGCTCGTGTTTACCGTGAATAATTTATCGTATATATTGAAGTTAATTTAATTCTGGAAGTAAAAGTAAAAAGGTGGAGGAAAACCTACGAACAATAAAATGATAGCAGAGAATAAAAAGACACGAATCAGAAATTATGATTATGTATGTAAGCTTTGTAATTGATTATGTATAGTATATTAATCCATTAATATTGCTGTGTTATTGAAAATGATAATTATTACAGGTTATATTGACAATATTAATGTTTATTATTATTGATAACTGGCTACACAATAGCTCCATTGGTTGGATGATAACATCATCCAATCACTCTCCGGATATCATAGTTGTATCGGATAGTGACATTTAGTAGCAAACATAGAATTCGAATAGCTGAAAAATAAATAGAATTTTAGAAGTAGTTTGGAAGTAAAATACGGAAATGTGAAGTTTATATAGAAGTAAATACAGAATGATAGATTAGCAAGCGCAGTAGAAAATGTGAAAAGTACATACGTTTAAATCGTAAGAAAATTACAGGAATTTAGCTGTAGTTTAGAAAACAAAGAGTCTATCCACTTGCAAATATTTAATATTGAGCAGAACTGTTTCTGAAAGTTATTCCATTATCAGTGTCCTCATATTCCATTAACCTTGTAATTTATTAGCTGAATAGCTAGTGATAGTGTTACCTAATACTATTACCTTGTAACGACGAAGGTCGTTAGAAAGCCAAGCATACGTGTTCGTAATTCATCTTTCTCTTTTTTTTTCTCTTGCTTTTCGTAATTATTTCAAAACTACTTCCTCTCTTGCTACCTCCATGGCATATGAATATGCTACTCCTATTACTTCATACATTATTATTCATAATTAATTTGCATTTTACGTGGTTTGCGTTTCACGAGAATCATTTGAAAGCAGAATATTGATTAAAGAAATTGATATATACCTATATATATATTCTAAAAAGGAGATCGAAAATAAAAATAAACAGAGTTATTGATAATAACGTGACATAAAATCGTTACATAAAAAACATAAAACGTCTCTTTACGTGAACGCGATACTTACAGGTTAAACATGCTGACTCTTAAATAAAGAATGTACGTATTGTAATCGAATGTGTGTGTGGGTAAACATTCGTAAAAATAGCATTCTTAAAATATCTTTCAAACGTCGTACTTTGAAACTTTTAACTTTTACCTTTGTAGCTAACATTAGCTAGTAAAGTTATTTTTGTATGCACTTATAATCTATACATCTTTTTATATGCATTTATGATATTGTACATTTCAGAGAAAAAATGCCGCGAGAAACGTTTTATGAGGGATCTCGTGCTTTTTAATAGTTTTCAGATGTTTTCGTATTTTAAAAGCTAATCGCGAGCACGTGTTACGAGATATGTAAGGGGAAATGAGACGCAGCCCGGTATCGATGCCTGGATCAGATACACAATATTGCGCTGGTCGCGCGCGCGCGTGTACGCGAATGACAAACAACCGTTGGCCGTGGTATCGAGATTCGCGTGAATTCACTTCATCTTTCGTGCTACCCCGAGACACAATCTCGATTTCGCTTGCTCTGGTCATTTACAATCCGTTATCTGCCGTGACTTTTAAGCCGTGCATATTAGAGGCTAAATGTCAAATCCATTATCGATAACGTCTAATCAATGAATCATAACGAGATGAATCATCAGAAACCGGGGGGAGAATCGCCCGAGTATTTTCGCGTATATTTATTCTTGGATTTCACAAGATATGAAAAAGCGTAGAGAAAACAATTTAAGTATTGTCAGAGAGCAAACAAGGGATGAACTTAATCGTCTTTTCTCTCACATTCGTTTTTCTCGGAATTATTTCTGATTCTACTAATATCTCTATTTTCAACGGAAATACGCTCTTCTATTTCTTACCTATCGCAGCTTATGTAAACCATATATTGTATTAAATGCAATTAATATCGAAGAATCGTGCACCTGCGTCATATAAATTGATAGGTCAATTCTGATCAAAGAGGAAAGAGAGGAAATAGGAACGCGTGCACGGACGAGTGCAAAGTGAGATAAAAGTCGCGACGAGATGGACGATACTTGTATTCCGAGACGGACTTTCTTTCTGACGTAGTCGTAGTTGTTATTGACGGAGGTTGGTTACGACGTCAGACGGTTGTTACTGACAGTTACGTAGTCAGCTGTTACGTCGTGCGAAAAGAGAAATTTACGTCTGATAAACATTACACAATATCAGTATTACTCTCCGATTACGTTGTTTCATAATCATTTCCTCGTCTTATCTGGGACAGTAGACCCAAAGGAATCTGAGTCATCGAGGCTAGTCGCGTATATATTTCGGGCGAGTAGTTACGATTGAACTAAACTGCGAAATATAAGACGGTACACCGAACTCATTACACCGAAGTACCGAGAAAGTTTTTCCGTGTAAAGCTTGGTTCTACATCTGCGTCTTTTCAAATTTCTCTGACTTTAATCTTATCTCGAAACAACGTGGAAACAACAGCAGTAATTTCGAAATAATTACAAACGGAAATGCTAACAGTTGTATAAATGATAAATGAAGCGAATCAAATCTCATAAATTTAATGTAATATTTAAATACTTTATTTTTACATTTTTATTCAAAAAAAAAGAGAGAGAAAATGTAATTTAAATTTTTGATGCAGGAATATATCTGTTGAACATTTCACTTCGAAAGAAACGAATTTTTATTTTTATTCGCGTCTCGCGTTTCTCTCGATATTCCGCTAAAATTTTCCCCAGCTCTAAATTTTCGCGAAAATTTACGGTACCTCTGAGGGTGCTTCCGTGTGATCGTGCGAAAAGGTTCGTTTATCGTGGAATAGACGCGTGTCACTGAACTTTATGCGTAACAGTATCGGTAATCGATAGTTGGTTGTGCCGAGTTGGAGTCTCGAAGTTCGGCGGAGAGAGAGAGAGAGAGAGACGAGTCGCGTGCTCATTATCAGCGCGAATTCAATGAACATGAGGCTCTTCACTGACCGGAGAGGAGCAGGTTCGGAGTTCCTTATCTACGCGTAAATTCTGCCGTCCGGTACATTTCCCCTTCTTTTTACATTCACTGCGATCGAATTACGCAAATTTATTTATTCTTGGTACCGTGGATATAAAACTTTGTATCATTTCTAGGACATAAAACTTTATATTATCTTTATTACGGTCTTCAGCGTCTTCAGTAACGCAATTTCAACTCCTAAATGCCTATTACTCCTTTTTTTTTTTAATTGTGGATTATTTTGGGCTGTTTGAATTTAACGTGATCAACATTAGAACGGTATTTTAATTTTAAACATTAAGTAAATATTATGACCGGTATTCATACTCGGTTCTTACTTTAAGGCTGTCTTAAGTAATAACTTAAGATGCTAAAACGGTTCTGCGATTGGCTTATGACATCTTAAGATTGTACTTAAGACGATCTTAAATATAAGAACCGATTATGAATACCGGTCTAAAGATTTTTTATATTAGGGGACTTTGTTTCGTCTTCGACTTCGTTCCGATAATCGTTTGGTGGCTTGGAAAAGAGACCGCCACGACTGAAAATTTATCAGTTTTCCTTTCTTCTAAAAGTAACGCGTGTTATAAATACAGACGTTTCGATCCGAGAAAAATAATAGGGACTGAGTTTTATCGGAGAAAAGCATAATATCTTTTGCAGTTATTTTATAAAATATTAGAAATTGAGTATTATAACTTTTTAATAAGACACAGGCTTATTTAAGATAAGAATACGTAGTATAAATATACTGTATTTATTTTTAATGATACGTCTAATGTTAATATAGATGGCATAACATTAATTGAAACGCGACTTTGTTTTGTAAGTGAAAAAACGTTGATTTGATTTGAGCGGAAAAATTGATTGCTTTATCATGCCCGTCAATTTTCTGCGGGCTTCGAGATAACAATCGCGATATGATAACACCTTTCACGATGACAGACGAATGCGTGTTCCTCGCGAATAAAATACGCACGGCACGCGTGACGACGTCGACGACGTCGAGCCGTGCGCGCGTATTGACCCATAGAGCGCGGGACTCATCTCTCGTCGTGCGACGGATTCCCCGCGGGTAGACTAGAGGACAGTGGCCGTGACCCGTGGCCGAGGGTACCGGGGAGAGGGGTCGGTGGCCCCGTGGCAGTTTAACGACGTCCACACCGTCGAGGAGAACGTGGGAGTGCGCTGAAGACCTGAAGGGGGTCGGGGGGGGGGCGAGCGAGGACGGCAAGCGCGAGCTCGTGGTGGGACGAACCGGCGCGGCGCGGCGCGGAGTCCGTCTGGTTGTTGCCTGGATAGAAAGAGGATCGGAGCTGGCATTCTCTAGCACGCGGATCTAGCGTTCTACCGTGCGTCATTCCGAAAATTGAGATTACAGTCGAGCTCTGCATATTACCTGGCTCGTTAAAAATTAATACGGAGAGGGAACACCAACCGAAAATTCGTCGAAAATCGTAGTCATCAAATTCCTAATTTTTATACGGATGACAATTTCTCGTGTTTCATGTCCTTCGTATCTTTCTTTTCTCGATTGTTTACTCGTAGCGCTTTATGCAGGATAATTTTTAAGAAAAAATACAGTTCAGCAGCAGGTTTAGAGATACGTAATATTCGCAAACTGAATAAAAAATGTTTGAGATGTTACAATTGATCGATTGGAAATTGGAGAAATAGACCGAGTCCAAAATTCCAGTCTCGATCTTTATTCGTGTTTTAGTCTTTTGAAAAATTTCAATAGAAGTATAAATTTAAAAAAATATATATTACGTACAAGAGAATATATATATTATTTTTATTACCATACCATTAAAAGTGAAAAAGAATCGCGTGATAATGGAAGCTGATATTTTACAATTTTCTGCGAAAATACTCGTCGACAGGGGAGCGATCGAGATCGATTACGACGCGATTCACGTAATTTGAGAATGACAGATTCGCTAAAGCTCCCTCGTTGCCCTGCATGGACGTCATCGTGTCCACGTGTCCATAATAACGCTATCTCTCTTTCCCCTGTACAAGTCGATCTCGCGGTTCCTCTCCGCTTAACATACACGGATTGTTCTAACGAGGTCACTTCCAATGGGACGACTAACCCCTCGTCCGTTTGTTACATAACAGAGCGAGCAACGTGACACACGTGTGAGATTGACCGTTGTCACATTTGCAGAGTTAAACACCATTTTCAGAATTTCGATATAATAGAATTGTGTGTCTTTCCGAGGTTCTATAGAATTTCTGAGAGGAAAAAATTTTAACTGTTAGATAAATAAAATACGTGTCTAAAGATTACACTGTCCGTGACATGGATTTTAGACCACAAAAAGGACAAAGTGATTTTTACAATCTGCATCTAATGATTTGTAACGTCGCTGATTAAAAATCTGAAGTCAAAATTATCAAATATAATTTGTTTAAACTATTGACAAAAATTTGATTTGACTAAAAATCAATAGCAGTAATTGGATTCTATAGAAAAATTACATATAAGTAGTGCATTGCAATTATTTTTCCGCTATCCTATTTGCTGTAAAAAAAATACATTAGATGCAGGTGATTCAAATTGCATAAGCGGTCCTCAAAGGGTTATATTTATCTACCTATGAATTTAAGTTCCTTTTTTTTCATAGTAACTATTACTTCTTGCATAAAGCAGTTATGCAATGTAGGTGACTTATAGATTTTTTATGGCTGAAAACGAATTCGTAAATTAAATTGCTCTATCACGTCACGAGCAATTTCATTTACCTACGAATTTATTTTCAGCGACAAAACATCTATAAGAATTATTTTGTCGCGTTCGTGATTTAGAAAAAAAGTTTAAATTTTTCGAACAATGTTGTTAGAGAGATGATGCCTATTTAAACTAGATACAGCTTCTTTATTTTTTCCTTTTCGATAAACTTGAGGCTATCCAGCGTTATCTAGAATTCAGAAAGGATTAATTCTAACTGAAATAAATAAATAAAGATTAATTCTTACATATACAACGAAAATATAAAGTTGCCTCATACTTTCTCATATCTTTTACACTTAATCGGTAGATCCTTTTTGTAAGGGATCAAAAAAACTCTGGAATTCTTTTGAGCTAGAACTCTGTAACTAATTGTATAAAAATGCTAAAATGCGATGCTAATTTCACAAAGAGTTGCCATTGCCGGCTTTCTTTACCATTCTCTCGTCATCCCTTTCTGGATTAAAATCGGGGTGAGTTAGAAGATACTATCGTTATCTTTATTCAACAGTAGAGTAGACTGCGAAGGGAAGGAAAAAGGAAAGGGAAAAAAAGGGAAAGTGAGACTCTTATCTTGCTCTTCATTTAAATCAGTTTTAAGCGATCAATAAATCACAAGATGTCACATATTTTCTTGTTACATTCTTCGCCGCTTTGATAGAGTAATTTATGTCAACTCTTTACGAATGATCTTGTTAGATTTTACGATTGTCACTCTTATTCTGTGTTTCGTCCAATTCTCTGAGTCTTCTCTAGTTTTTGGAAAGCGAAAGGATTTCCTCTGGATCTTTTCCAAGTTATATTACATGTTTCGTGAAACACTGTATCTCTCATCTCTCCTCTCCTACAACAATATTTTCACTTTATTTTCAATCTCCGATATTGTAAGAAATTTAAAAACTGTTTTACTCCAGCAGAATTTTGTCGGAAAATATGAAATTGCAGATATTTTTGAAGCCGAATTGAGAGTAATCTCGACCTGAAATTTTTGATTAAAATAAAACAGAATGTTTCGCATCTCCCTTACGATCATATTAACTTTTAGTTTTTTCTACTTTTGACCTTACGATTATCGAGTCTTTTTTTATATTAAGCGATATTATTTTGTACGTTGGAAGACGCAAATTACTTTGTGCAAAACGGGCTTTACCTCGTTTATTTTGCTCTTTACCTCTTCACCCTATCCCTTTCTTCCTTTCTCTCTCTCTCTTTCTCTCTCTCTCTCTCTTCTCCATCTCCCTCTCGTTTGGTGCCATGCATTTCTCTTCCCGACTTCCCTTTCTCTCTCCGTTCGCGCTTAACGTACAAAAGCGTCTCTGGCGACCGGCGACGCGGTCGATACTCACGGCGTATCGCCCCCGGCTGACCGAGCTTCACCCTTACCCTTACCTTTACCTTACCGAACCTTTAGACAGATCCACCACCTCGTTCCCCGCATCACTTTGCCATAACGTTCTTCCGCCTGCACGCGAAGCAGCGATATAACGTACCCAGCTGGTATCTCTCGATAGTTATTATTCTTCTGGAAAGAAATCAAAAGAATTTGAGGAATTTCCTTTTCGTCAGAAAAAAGCTTAGGGGACTAGGAGAAATTTCAGAAGTAAATTACAGAAACTCGATCATTTTCTTCAATTTTTTAATTAACTCTTTGTATAATGAGAATTACATATTTATGATCAGTAACTTTCCGTTCTTCTTTCTTTATGAAAGAAACATTGATTTCTTTAAAAGTTTGATTTATATTCCTCGAAGAATCCATAGAAAATAGATATCTTACTGAACCTGAGGCAATATATGTCGTCCTAAGAAAACCAAATATATTAGAGAGCTTGCCTAATAAAATATTTTTGAAGTACTATTTCAGATATACTAAATAATTTATGCTTTTATATACGTATACATATATATTCTGTGAATAGTTTCAAAATTTTATTAAATGTTATTTTTGTTTACAGTATCTAATCTTAGTGGCTATTTCAAATACGCGTTATGAAAGATCTTTTTTTATCTAAAATATACACTGAATTTTTGAAAAAATGTAGATTAACTAATAAAAGGAAATCTAATTGACGTTGTATATTAACTAGTGAAAGGAAATTTAATTAACGTTTAATTTCTTGTCTATTAATTTTTGTATAAAAGTTTGTAGAAAGATATACGAAGGCTTTTGTGTGTGCGAATATATAAGAAACGGTTTTATGTGTATTTAATAATCATGATCTTATGCGAGACCAGCTTTAGATTAGTGATTCGCGTGTGTGAAGTTAGCACCTCAAACAATAAAATTTTATAGTTCTGATTGGAGTTTCCGCTTAATTTTGAGGAGATGAAGAGTTCCCTATAGTTTATAACAAGAGTTCTGTTTAATAACAATTTTTAATTTAAATTTAAAAAAATGGGGCGTAAACTTATCAAAATTCATTGAATATAGTTCTGAGCTTATTATAAATTATAGAGAACTCTTGATTTCTTCAAAATGAAGCGGGAACTCTAATCAGAACTATGGAATTTTAATGTTGGGGTGCTAACTTTACATACGCGAATCCGCCGCTGAAGAGCATTGCCCAATGAGCAAGGCTAAAAAGGAGATTCGCTTTCGAACTCGTTGGCACATCAGTCGCTATCGCTCCTTTTGGATAGTCTTTTCTCTCGTGGGACGTCCAACCGGTTTCCAGACTCGCAATATACATACGTTTGAGTTCACTATATTTGCCTATTGCCATTGATTTACCGTCGATCTCGTTGGAATGCATTAATTAATTATCGCCAAATTAGTTTTAGTCGAGTATCAGAAAGTCATGGAATATTTTATTCAATGATTTTTTCGAACAGCTTAAATTATCATTTATATCTCTGAGTGACAAAAGTTATTTAACATTTGAGAAGTTGACTTAGAATCTTGATCTAAAATCTTCCTAATTTATTGCAAATATGATAGTTGCAAATTAACTGTATTCTATGATAATATGCTATTTGACGTGACATTTTATGTGTGATTTTCAATCACTTTAATAAATGGAGGATAAGGATTTTTCAATTTTACTTACAGTTTATAATTGTTAAACATACATTTGATTATCTTTATTTTAGATTACATTACTACTGCTTATACAATCGTTGAGTCAATATATAGATGTGATTTATAACCAAAAGTGTAGACATTATTTTAATTTTGGCATTATTGAAATACATTTAAGATTTTTATTACTTATACTAAATTTATTTTCACCTTCAGTTAACTGCTGGCTCAATTTAGATAGAAAGATAATTATTCGTTTATTTTTCACAGATTATCATGAAAATTATAAAAAAGAAGATTATAAAAAAGTATACACAACGTATCCGAATACACAGTTATTTCATTTATAATTTTTTAATTAAAATGTGTATAAAAGTACGTGTATTTTGTAATTTTAAAGATTTTTTTTACATGAATGATATTCATATTTTTCCAATTTTTCTGTTTTATCGAGTGCACATTCCAAATTCCATTGCATTAAATAGTAAAATTCATATTTTTTCCATATTTTTTCCAAATTTCGTTCTATTATTATCTGCATACTTTTTTATTATAACATAATTAAATTACTTTTACAAAGCGTGTATTGAAACAAATAAATAAATAAATATACATATATATGCATTTTGTAGAAAATTATATTACAATAATAAATTTAACGATAAATGTG
The DNA here is from genome assembly GCF_000956235.1 of Wasmannia auropunctata. Classification (NCBI taxonomy): domain Eukaryota; kingdom Metazoa; phylum Arthropoda; class Insecta; order Hymenoptera; family Formicidae; genus Wasmannia; species Wasmannia auropunctata. The sequence goes on from NW_012026779.1 coordinate 1,819,791, forward strand.
TGGATTTTTTTTGTCTTTTGATTTTACGCGTCTCTAAATTTTGAGAGTCTAAAATAATATTTTTATAGGAAAAAGAGAAAGAAATGATTGTCTGAATATATTTGTGAAGAAATTGATTTTTTATAATGTTTTCGTTGTAACGAAAGTTCACTTTCTACTATTTTCGTTTCAAGCTTGGTAAATTCCACCCGGCTGCGAGAAGAGACGGGGGTCGATCTGTGTGAGTCGCGAAAGTTAAAGTCGGAACAGATTCACAGATCGCGTAGGAGCGATGCATCGTGACTTTGAACTCGCTGTCGCATCATGCGTTCGGTGCACCCGCGTCCTGCGATCCGCGGGCGCTGGCCCCTGTCCTCACCTCCCCGCGGAGGTTACGTCACCAGCATTCAGTTAGGCGAGGTCGGGGATCAGTGCGGCGCGCGAGCTCCGGGTCACGATTCGCCTTTATCCACTTTAGACACCAACACTCGCGTGGTGATCGCGGTTAAGTTGATGCTACGGAAACCGAGCCTATCATTTCAGCATCATATTCGGAAGAACTCGGATATTTTATTTTTAAAGAATATCTGTGTTGAGAAGATCATGAACGCACATATACACATATATAACTATATCAAATAACATATGTAAAATTTATAAAATAAAAATAAAATATACATGTGTATACGTATATTTTACAAATTTTTTATTTGATAAATTTTACATATATTATTTGATATAGTTTATATATATTTTATATATATGAAACATATAAACTCTATCAAGTAATATACGTAAAATTTATCAAATAAAAAATTTTTAAATAAGATAAAAAGACTCTTGCATTATATACGTATGTATTGCACAAGTTCTTTTATTTTAGAAATTTTTTATTTGATAAAACCTTTGATGGACGAGCTTGAATATGAAAACATTTATCTTAAAGCACGATGCATAGAAAGAAGCGTCTATTTAATTTATTCTTTCTAACATTCTAATTCAACATTGCTTCACATGCTTCTCTGCAGCGTAGCTGCGGATAAATTAAGTGTCTTGAATCTATGAATTCTGATAGCATCAATGCAAGTAGCAAATTTAATAAAATTTAAGGTCTGACACATGTAAAGTGGAGGTGTACATTATTGAAATTGTCCTACAAGTTTTTCCGCGAATTTTATTTATATGAAAATGTATAAACTTATCATTTGTGAATGATACCTTGACAATTACGTCAACGGGGTATCGATTCGGAGCAGCATCTGTCCCTGAAACATTATCCCCGTTCCGAAATACACGGCGTAAATATATTTTCAAGAACGGAGCTGTATGAATGCGTTGTGCGCGCGTGCACGATGGGTCAGTGGGACGCGCGATGTTAATTACACCGTTGCACTCATCGCGGAAGCAGAATTTCGCCGATGCGTTACTAGATTGAATAATGCGGTGCATTACGAAACCGTTAATCTTGCCGGGAACTTTTAATTTTCTAATGCAAGTGGCGCTTCCTCGTATCCCCTTTGCGCGGCAGAGGTAGAGCACCCCGGAGGGGTTTGGGAAGGTGAGAAATAGATATAGGAGAGGAGAGAGAAACTCTTGGGAGTTTCGTATCAACACGCGCGCTTCAGGATGTTCACTGACCTCCGGAGGCTCACGACCTGTTCTGCTTTTTCGTGTTTCAGATCGCTCCCTCGACAAAAAAGCTCTGGGGCGTGGACGAGGGCGGCTCCAAGGACGAAGGGGGTGTAAAAGGCGGTGGGACCCTGCTTCACCTGGGCGACCACCCGACCATGTGGCGGGATTCCACCTGGAGCACGACGTCAGGTACGATTGACAATTTTGCGATCGCACATCGCCGATGCCGCGTCGCTCGGGTTCGCGGGATTCTCCAAGTCGGCACACAGGCGACGGAAGTGCTTACGAAGCTCGAGCACGGTCGAGTGGAGTAATCGAAACCGTTTGACTAAGCGCAAGGGCCGCAAACAGCCGACGCGGAACGCCTACGCTAGTCCGGGTATTATACACAGCACCGTTCGTGCAATAATGTGCTATTAAATTGCTACAGCAATATCGATGATAATTTCAAATAATTTCTATGCTACGGACGTGTTCAGCTTAATATTTCCTTTTCACGCGTTACGTATTCCAAGAAGCGCTAACGGTTGAAAAAGTCAAATTGTTGCACTGATATGAGTTAGAATCGTAGATATCCTTATATGGCATGAAATTAATTGTTCGAAACGTGGTTGTTAGTTTAACGATCGTTAGCGGAGGGTGGTTGTCAAGCTGGACCAGAAAAATCGCTTTCGGCGTTAGATGTGTACATCGATCGTTCATAGACCGATGTCTCTGTTGCAAGAGGCGACGTATTCGTGTAAGAAACATGAGATACGAAGCGATGCCGCGTATTTTACGTCGTGCACGCTTATTGATTGATACAGCAGTAAAAGAACAACATGTAGATACATATACGCAGCTCGCTCGCCGCCGCCATCGCCTTCCGTCGAGGGGTGGGTTAGAAGGGTGAGAAGGGGGGGAGATAGAGCCAAGCTTTTTCACAACGTACTCGATCGATTAAATGACAACACCGACTAAAATTGAAAATAATTTTGAAAGCTTTTCCTATATCATTTTTATTTCAATTCTTTCGAGATACACATTTATTTCGTAATTCTACGTTTTTGACTTTTGGTGAAATATTTTTGACAAAATTGATAAAAATTTTATAAAATATTTTATAACTTAAACGATTTGACTCAAATGGGGATCGCCAAAAACAGAAATGCCCAGAAAAATTTTGCATTTCATATTGAATGCGGAGGAAATATTTTACGGCGATTTCACGAAATCTTGATTTATATTAAGATGTCTATTATTTCCCTAAGTAATCGTTATTATCTCTAATTTAACCACAATTATATTATGATAGCTTAATAGCGTGACGTTTTCATGTGATATGATAATGGCTCAGCTAGTACGATAATTCGTTTGATCGATTAAATACGTGATACGTTAATAAACGCAGGTGGTACACCGGCATACATACTAACGTATAAACACTTAGAAAACGTATAGGAAATTTCTTGGCAGGAAATTCCTTTTTGTTGATATCTTAAATGTAGTTAAGAGCGCGCTTATCAGATTGCTTGCGATGACTAATGCGTAAATTGTTTCCTTTTGTCGTAAAACATATAATTATAATGTCTAAATATTAAACGTATTGTGTGATTTGAAATCTGATTTTTGAAATAGCAACTCTTACGCAAGTAGAACGCAAAATATTCGAAGATCTGAATGCAGTTGAGAAAGAGAAAGAAAGAAAAGGAGATTGATTGCGCAATATAAAGTTTTCGTAGAAGTTGAAAAAGATAAAAATATTTGAAAACATTTATATATAATTTTGTGTGCTTGCGCGCGCGCGCATGTGTGTATGCATGTGTGAATGTGTGCCTAAATTTTATTATAATATATTTTTAAATTCTTTAAAAGTTTACAAATGATGGAGAAGCTTAAAATTTAGCAGTGAATATATCAACTTCATGAAGTCTTTGAACTTTAAAGTTTCGGAAAATGTTATAAGGATATAAATGTCTAGATTCTATTTTTACTTTTTAAAAATACTTTCAGATCAATTGCATCGAACGAATATATCACGGTTACATGTCGTGCACATTGGATATCACATAGATTTTAGCATTTGTTACATTCACAATTGAAGACATTTTAAATCGTATTCGTCTAGATACTTTTATCGATTACTTCAACATTCCTTGCAATCCTTTTTTTTTATTATACTTTTAACTGATGTCACAAATACAATTAATGCCTCTGAATCTTGGATGCACAAATATCATATGTGATTCGTGTGATTTAAAAATATCGAATAAACGTGTATCTAATGAATGTTAAAACTTGTATGATGCTTAATGTATACACCGGATGTGCGCGAAATACTTGATTTTTTGCAAACAGGGTATACTGGTAGCGGGGGTGATTGTGGCTATAGTTGCATGTGGCTGTTGAATGTAGATGTGGATATGGATATAAATATTGATGTGAATGTGTGAATGTAGTGGCAATGACAGTGAATGTGGATGTGGATGCGGATGTGGATGCGGGTGTGGATAAGAATGTGGATGTGGCGGCGGCGGTGGTGGTGGTGGCCACTGTGTGTGCGTCACATCGCGATGGGTGCAACGCGGCTGTTGCCATGGCGACAGACGCCCGGCATCAGAGGCGGCAGTAGGGGCAACGTCCCAACGCCCAGGATCGTACCTACTGATCCACCCCGTTAGCGAGCACCCCGACCGACCACCAACCCCCTCCGACTGATCGTCCACCTGGGCCGCCGCGCCGTTGTATTGGCGTCATATGGGGCCGCGAACGTGAAAGGGCGGAAAAAACTTTTCTATCTATACGGGAGCCCTCAACGGAATCTCGTTCGATAATGTTCATGGCCGCAGCTGCTTCTCGTTGGTAGCAAATTGCTGTTTGAATAAATTCTCCCTCTCTCTCTCTCTGTCTCCTTTTTGTTTCTCTCTGTATTGATAGAGTTCTCTTGTTGGAAATCTGTCATCAGATATCGAGTTCACATAGATCCTTTTTTATCCATGAATTCGAATCAATTTAGTCAAAATATCTTGCGAAATTTAATACTGGAGGAGCTTATTTTTCTGAATCGTCTTAAGACCCTTGTAAGTTTTTCACCACAGAGCAAACGAAAAAAAAAAATTTGTTTTTGAGCTCGTAATCCAATACAGTCACAGAGAATAATTCTCTGGATTTTTAGAAAATTATTTTTAAATAAACTACGGGAAATTTCGTAATACAAGATTTTTTCTTGTCTTAACAGAACTTTTTTATTCAGTCACTTTTAAAGAACTTTTTTATTTTTCTGCATTTGTTTTTGTAAAAGTAGAAGCACGTGGGAATGTAAAACTCAAGAATTGTTACGAAACTGTGTACAAATTATATGAGAGGACTACTTCTCGGCGATATGTATTTCGTGTGTACGTTGGAGGGAGAGGTTTTGTTATATATACATATTTGTGTCTATTGATCCTCCTTTGTATTGACTCGCAGTTGTACCGGGAGCGTCATACACACATACATATACGCTCGTATTTTTTTATGTATCAAGAACACTATTTTTCATCGTCATGTATGTCTTATATCTAATTCGATTAACCTTTAAGTACTCGGTAAATTTTTTGATGATTTTTATGTTTGTTTGAGATCTGTTAAATATATGCCAAGGTATCTTACGAACAAGCTGAGCTATCTAAGAACGGAAAATTGTTTCTCGGTTTCTATAAATCATAACATATACGGCCGATCGAAGGAAAGTGTTCGCCATGTTACTGAAACTTGAATCTCGTGCCAAATCTTTTTTCTTGAAGAGAGATGGCTCTGGATTACATAAATAATCTATGTAAATATTGTCATGTATGTTTGTCCTTCACAGATCATGCGGTGTCACAGCCAATTTCAATGGGTACGGGCAGACGTGTGGGAGTTGGAACGGGATATCATCACCAGGCATCAGAAGTCGGGACCGTGCTCAGTCCCAGAAGCAGGTTCGTGTGTTTTTATATTGTTGTTTTGTTCGCGGATATTACGCGTCTTTGCCGATAGATTTCGTACGCGCGACATTTGCCCCGATGCCGAGATATTGATAACTTCAACTTGTAAGAAGCTGAAAAATGTAAAAGCCTTTAGGAATTTAAATTGGATTACATATCTACGTACAGACAATAAAATTATCTTATATCTTATTTTGTTAAGTTGGCTTTCTAATATAACTTTTACAAAAGAATCGTTAAATGACTAAAAGGATATTTAAAATTATCAAATGGATGCTAGTTCCTTTGTAAGAATTGTCTATGAATTTGATAAAAGAACCTGTCAAACTAACCGAAAGAAAGCTTTTATAATATTTTTAGCGTTTTATGTAAGCTTGTATTATTATCGTTAACGATATCATTGACAACGTATTTTTTTCTTGCAGCGAAACAGGTGGTTTGGGAGTTAAAATGGTTGAATATGTTCTTGGATCGAGTCCCACTACGCCAAAAGATTTGGAACCGCGAATGGTTTCTCTGAGATTGGTGAGTACTACATAATAGCGTAACACCTTTGTATTAGTTATGTTTGTATGTACACATATATATATATATATATATATATATATATATATATATAGTTGCTATTTAAATTTTTTTTATACACAGAATACCGATGCAGACAAAAAGGAGAAAGAAAAAGGTTCAGCAAGTCCCTTTGATAGCACAAAGGATGATGCTGGACCACAGGGTAACGGATTAGCGTCTCAAAACGGTTTAGACGACGACAAAGGGTTTAAGTAAGTTCTATTTTGTTGGTCGAACTATTTAATTTTAAACATTATACACACAATGTGTCCAATGAATTGCATACTTTTTTGTAACACCGGTCGACATTCAAATGATTAATTTTATTAATTTTTCGTAATTTTTGAAACGTTCAGAATTATTTATTAATCTTGAAATTAAAATTTTGATAAGATGGTTAAATGAAAAATAATGTTTTCTGTTTATTTTTATTTTTGTACTTATTTTTTATTTTCTCTACTTCCGTTTTTTCTAGAAAATAATATATAATCTTGAAAAAAAGTTAAACAAGTTAAAACAGAAATAATAGGAATTTATAATTTATATCAGATATAAGTGGTTGAATAATTTACAAGTGCAGCGTTGCAAAAAGATCTTTTATTAAATCCCTTACTGTATCTTATCATAGAGATATATAACTTTTTTATATATTGCTTCTACTGTAATTATCATGGAATAACGATAGAGCTGTCAAGGACATGCTCTACACACGGCCGAATGACATCATATTCTCTCGCGTTTCCTTTCGCGATAGCTGCTCGTTTGATTCTCAGTAATGTTGCGCCATCAGTAGAGCACGGCAGAAAGCACTCTCGACAACGACGTTATCGACATTGTTTCTCCGTTTTGTTGTGTCTATGCGCTATTTGTTTGCATTCCACGATGTAGTACTTCTATATTTTTATTAAATTCAATTATTTCAAATCTCAATAATTTATAGTCTTTTAAAAACGTTGGGCGTTCGAGAGCACGCGGTTTTAAATTTTAATTTTCTAAAATAAAATTAATAAAAGAGAAAAACGTTAGGTGAAATATTTTCTGACGATGACTTTTTTTCGTTTTAATAGAGAAATTTCGTGCGCATTTAACTTAGATTTCTTTGATTTGATTGGAGAGGAAAATGATACACGCAATAGAAGTGTTATTAGTTTCTGTGTCATTATGATAATGATATTAACTCATCGTGACGTTGACGGCCGCTGTTGACGTTTATACTTTCTTTTCTCACGAGATCAGTAACGCGAGTCGTCTAACCTGCGGATTGCATCCCGTTACGTGCATCGCATTATGCAAAGTGCACCGTTACACGACATGTAATCGATTGCGTATACGTGGAATCTTGGGTTTAGCGTTTCTTTGTGCAGTTATTCACCGGATTTATTAGGAGCTTTCTAACTATTAACATACATAATGGAAATAAACTTTTCTAAATTTATCTTCAACTACAAAATGATTCTACGAATAAGAAAGAGTAATAGAATTAAATATTTATGAGAGTTAAATTTAGTCTAAATTCAAAATTTAAACTAGATTAAGCTGGATAGATAGAGATCTAGGAAATACGTTGCACAAATTGGGAGTTTTGAAAATCAATTTTATGCTTGTTGAACACACCGTGCACGTTCGTCATTTGCAATGAGGTCCTTGACATTTACGGTTGCCACTTGCAATCGTTCTTAGGAAAATCATGTCAGTTTCTTTATACAGAAAAGAAAAATACAGTTTTTACGTTTATTCAGTTTGTAGGCTTGTTTCAATTATGACTAAATATTAATTATTGAGGCGAGTAAACAAATCTATTATTTAATAACTTTTTTATAAAAATATTTCTAAGTATTTTAATCTAAATTATAGAATATCATATAATTAGCTACGCTATATTCCTTGCTCTCATTCTTTGACTTATTGATTGACTTTTCATTTTTGTTTTGCAGTCGCACACCCGGAAGTCGTCAGCCATCACCGGGCGAGGAGGAATTTCAGAAGAACGCCGCCGCCACACTGGCCGTGAGCGCCGGTGGTGGTGGCGTCGTGCTGCTGAAACCCGGAATCGACGTTGTCGGCAGCGAGGAACATTTCATGGCGGCGTTTGCGCCGGCACCGCCGCATCATCTGCAGCATCATCAGGCGCCGCCAACTCATCATCTACAGCATCCGCACTCACATGCAGCAGCGCAACTTTTCGGGGCGCAAGCTCCGCCGCCGCCGCAGGGTCCACCACCCTCGCAGCAGCAGCAACAACAACAAGGTCCTCCGCAACCACAAGATACTACTACACACTTCGATGTCCAGGTAAGTCTCGTTCAGCTCCTCTTTTTTTTAGGCGCTACTGAACGGAGAGAGACTTGTGCGTCCGTCGTCGCGCAAAATGTGACAAATACCGACATTGTTGGATATCAATAAGCAAAATAGAAATATAAGGATATTTTATTGCAAATTTTGCAGATTTCGAAATTCTTGTTAGTTTTGTCGAGCAAATTGTGCAAACATTATGTTATTCGTTTTAAGGTGTTTATTCATTTTCTCTCGATTAATTTTAGGAAAAATGAAAGCTCAAAAATTATAAATTATTAAATATCATTCGACAAAATTTAATATGATAAAAAATCTAAATGTGGAGTGAAGTATTTTATATAACAAATTCTGAGACTTAATTAGATTATCTTAATAGTTTTTTTTATCTAGTTTCATTCTAGATAAAAAGTGTAGCTGAATGAAGTGATCGATTGATAAATTATTATATACTTTAGTGCAAAAAGAATCGTTGAATTTGTCTTCACATTTTATTTCGCAAATAAAATTTACGATACACTAAATTTGAAATATCGCTTTATAAATGATGAAAATTATACTGACGGTGTACGTCTAAGTGTATACTGTAAGATACGCCAATTGATGTTTAAAATTCCCTTATGTATATTAGGTCCGCATAGTTTATTTATTCAAGGATCAAACCTACTTCCATTCGCGATTGTTAAACGTTCCCTCTTTCACCGAGAAACAAGGAGAATCTCTTAATAGTACAAATTAAATAATGTCTATATAAAAGTCGAAGCCTTGTTTTTCTCCACTGTATTTTGCTTATTGATATTCAAACGAATGGAGAAAATAAATTTAACGTCTGTACTGCGCGATTTATATTAATATAAAATTATATGTAAAACACGATCAAAAATATCTTTTTAAGTATTTATATACGGCGGTCAAACGGTTTTTCCTGAACGTTAATAGCATTAGTTCTTAAAGAATTCTTCTCGGACTCCTTATAAAACGGTTACGATGCCATGTTGCAGTGCCGTAATGCAGTTATTACGGGGAGATTAATCTCGATTATGTAGTAAATGCTCACTCTTGAGAAGGACACTCCCGATTTGTACCGCTTAGCTTTGTCGTTGCTCTTTCCTCCCGAGAAAATTTTCCTAGGTCCGCGCGATTTCTCGAAGTTACTGAAGATTTTAAATGTAATCATGCAAAAGACATTACGGAACTCCCCATAAAGCGTCTGGCTTTTATATCAGGTACTTCCATCAACTTTTTCTCATTTCCTGGAATGAAAAAAAGAATTATTTGCAGCCAAAGTGATCAATCTTGCTGCAATTTAAATTAGTATTTTTCTTCTTTTTTTATATAAACATGAATTTTGTTTGCTATGAATATTTACTGCGAATGTTATACACTTAGAAAATTAAGGAAATCTAAGTATTCCAGAAAGAGAAGTGAATCTTAGAACAAAAATTAAAGAAATTGCCACTTATTTTTAAGAAAAAACTTTTTAGTATTTTTTACGTATTTTAGAAAGGGATTTAAAGATATGACTGTTAATAACCATCAGAATATTTTGATACTAAGCTCATTCTAATGATATTCTAATGATTCACGATCTTTCATAACAAATGCCTATGATGATTAATTTGAAAATGCGAAAATAGAATTTAGACAGCGAATTACTTCCTAACCTCTGGTCGCACTCGAATGAGACGCGATTAAAGCATTACTATTTTCGAGTATGCCCAGAGAAAATAGCTACGTCGTTTTGCGCACGTGCGTCATGTGACGTCCTGTTCATTCGTCCGTTCTCGATGACAGAACCGACTAGTTTGGCTCCGCACATTTTATCCGACTGTGTGTTTCTTCATCATATGTAATCAGGCTGTGTTATCAAAAGGATAAATGTCTCTCATTTCTCTTCTCTAGTTTGCCCGAAACCGCACGCTTCCGAATGAAAATGATTCTATTCTTCCTCCCCCCCCCCCCCCGCCCTCTGATCTTATTTTAGGATATGTCCTTGTCTGTGGTCTAATGACGTGAGAAACGAGATAGGCCGCGATATGACATTTTAACCGACCGGGGACCGCTTTCGACCGCGACGCTTTTTGCCCGTCTTTTCGGCCGTCCGGCGAGCACAATGATATCCTTACGGCCTTGATAGCGTACATTCTCGAGGGCATACTTTTTCTATTCTACCTTCACAAAAGCGGCCCTGGTGTCGATAATGGGTGGCGATCCGCGCGCGGGTTTTAAAGAGAGAACCGGCCGGCGAGCGGCGGCCGTGGACGAACGTATAAATCATTGAGTGACAGCTCCTCGACGTGTCTACTTTGAGTGCCTATTCAGAAAATAGAACGGCAAGTATATATCGGTACCACCCGGGAGCGTTCCTGCATCTCGTCAAGTGCTCGAACTCAAGCATGTCGCGGAGGGTGGCGAGGTCCGTGCATTCCTCCTGCGATCAATTATATCGTTAGTAATATTTCGATCGTTTTATATTAATTGCGATTAAATATCCGATTGTTCCGATAGACGTTTTTGAAAATCGACAAGATCTTATCGACAAGATCGACGGCTCCTCTTCCGATAATATTCCAGGCTCGAGAGTTTCTTTTCGTAAAATGCGTTCCAAGAGACTTTCGTATTGACTGAGAAACTGAAACGGTAGAATCGCGAGTGAAGACCGAGACACCGGGGAAGCCAGCAGTTGTAACGCGCTTTCCCGCCTACGGGAAATGGTACCACCGGCGACCATTGTTCTCAGGAAAAAAGCCGCGACAGCGGTTTCCGCGCGAAGAACTGGTCTCGTATGCGCAGCGAGTCGACTGTCGTGTGCAACGGTACCGTACTGCGTTAAGAACATTTTTCAGTCTCTTTCTTAATTTATTTATATGGAATACGATACTGACAAATACTTGTTTTATCTGTTGATCTGAGATGTACTTTGAATATTTCCGAGTTTGAATACGTCCCGAAATTATATCGTCACGTAGGAAAGGAGGTACTTTGCTAACGCAGTGCAAATTACCGTGTCGCCGATCTTCCCGGTTTTTTCTCTCTTTCTCTCTCTTCGCTCGGCGTCTCACGCCTCGATGAGAACGCAAAATGCGGTGCAAAGTCGCCGGCGACCGTGAGCCGAGACTAGATGTCTGGAAAAAGATAGACGCGACACGGCACTCCGTATTAATTTTACTCGACGAGCGAGTTCTACTTCCGCGGATGCACGCATCGCTTAGAGCAAGAGCAAGCCCATTTTTCTGGTCAGACACGACGTTACGCTTAATCTTCCCAGTCGCCGAGAATTTTTCGGAAAAAGGAAAAAGGAATCGGACTTTAACGCGCGTTTCAACGTCGCGAGTCGGTCCAACAGAAAACGTGACAAATTTTATCTCCCTATCGTTAAAAGCATCGAATTACAGTAGTCGTCACACTTGGAGTAACGCCGAAATATTTTCATTACATGTACACATATAAAAAATGACGACAGAGCATCTCTAAAAATTTCTCGCGAATTCTTCCTCCTGCACGGACTCCGTGCGCACTCCCGACGAATCGCCGTCACCGTTACAAAGCACGTTCGAGGCACAAAGCAAGAGAGAGATTTGTCCACGAGCTTTGCTCGTCAAACCGCCGTACTTCGTACCTTGAATTACCTCACTCGGTAAAAAAAGGTCGACCTTCGAGTCTCCCTTCGCCGAGGCGCGCCGAGATTTTCGCGACGCGCACGTCGCGGCGTCCTGTGTGTACGCCGTACATATAAAAATAGGATTGCTCGTTCTCGCGCTCGTACCCCGGGACGGGACGGGACGGGACCGGGGGGATTACGGCCACGCGCGTGCACGCGCGTTTCGACGAGCGTGCGCGACCGCTCGGACCGCGCACGCCCGTGCTCTCTGCCTTTCCTTCTAATATACCGGGCGCGTACGACGACGTGAGGCAGAGCCACGCGTGTCGGCGCACGAAAAGTGCGTGCACGCGTGAGACACGGTGTGCCTTCGCTCGCCTTCCGATCGTGTTATTACGCGAGCGCTTGTGCTCCCCGATGCATGAAGCGATTCCCAGACCTTCTCTTCCAGCCCCTTCTCCATCCTCGCGTCCCTGCTCCCCCGTCCTTTCCTTCTTCTCCCTTTTCCGTCTCCCCGCCGTGTTTTTCCTCCTCCTCTCGGGGAAGAGAACGTGTAAAAGAGAGAGAGAGGCGAGAGAAGAGACCGTGAAGGTGTGGTGTAAACGCATACATGGACAGAAAGAGCAAGAGAGAAAATGAGAGGGAAAGAGAGAGAGAAAGAGAGAGGACGGGTTGTTGACTCGCTGCCCATTCAGCATAAAGTGCAATGACTCTTCCTCCCGATGAAAATCTGTATCATCGCCCGAAGGTTACAATCTTCGGGACACGAAATCATTTCCCGGCCGTTTTGCGCTGCGTTTTGCGCCCGGGTATTCAAAGATTCCATCTCGAGGCGTCGAACGTATCCACCGCTCGCGCGTTTCTCCCATCGATCTTGGGATTTTCCGCGTGACCTGCTTCTTACGTCGTTTACTGGATACTCGCCGATTTTTATTTATCACCTCGTAGATCGTCGGCTCTTGCCTCTTCTCGTTCGACATTTTAATCTGTCTTCCATCAGGGGGTATTCCGGGGAGCACGTAGTTTCGGTCGCATCGATTAAGATCGTCGACAGGTTATAAAGAATGTAAGAGTAGAATGCACGAGTACAATTTCGTGATACTTTTTTTCTCTCTGTATTTACACTTTTCATTTTTAGCCGCATATTTCGAAAAAGATAATTTTTTTCCATTATAAACTCGTGTCAAAGGCATTATATTTTCGACATATGAAGTATTATATAGTAGTATAATTAAGCATACGTAATTAAAGATAAACAGTGTATTTTTGCTCGCTTGTGATAATCTACTTGCTTTATGAAAATCCGGCTATTGCCCTTTGCGAATATATTTCCTGCTAGTAGTTATAAGTACAAACTGACTTTCGCAACCTTTAGCTCTTTTTTTTGCCCGTGGAATCCAAACCGTGCCAAGCCGACCGCTGCGATTGACAGTCGGACATGAAGTTCGTCGTGCACCGTCAGAATTGGATTTTGCTGTCGTTAGTTCGCGAGTGTCAGGCGATTTGGATGCGTCGCGCGAAGTGAAATTTACTTAATCTAATAAGAGGACCGAAATATTTGATCCGGTCGCTCGCGAACAAGCTTCAAAATAGCGTGACCACATTCTTCGATCGATTTCAGGGGAATTTTATCCTAAATTCGATTTTGATTTCAAACTTACAATTAGAAAAATTTACGGTGTTAAAAAATAAAGAATTAAAAGGATACGGGAGAAACGACGACTTCTTCCGTTATTCTCGCCAAGCGATGTCGAATTTTTCTTGAAATCTTTCATGTTTCAGCTTTGGAATAATCGATTTAATTCTCCATAAATCAGGATAAATAACAAGTTTTACTAGAACTCTTAATTCATAAACAGGATACTTTTGTCCTTGTAAATCAGACAAATCTGCGCATTTACCTGAACGACCGGTTCAGACTCTGAGGACCAGCACACCTTTGTGAATAATCGCCTCCATGTGTCTCGAATTGTCTGACAACGAATACAGTCGAATAGGCCAAGTGCTTGTCACTCATTCGGCGATATTTTTGGCGTCCTTACATAACATAACCGGCCATACCTCGGCTACGGTAAAGCTAGCTGGTTCCCTTTCCCTCGCGCCTTCGTCGCCATTTTTCACGCTGAGTGATTCACTCTGACATAGACGTGCCCGGAAGAGCCGCCGAGAGATGCCACCGTTTCCTCGTGCCGTTCTCGATTTATCAACGACTCGATATTTAATTTTTTCCTCCAAAACTTTACTTGCCAGAAAAATTACGTGTAATTTTTTGTTTTACGTTACCGCAATGATGGCGAGATTTTTTTTAATGTCAATTACTCGCGCATGCGATTTTTTTTTATTTTTTTTTACATAACATACAGTTAACATTAAGATAAATTTATATTATTGTCATCTGTTAGTGGTAGGTTTTTATTAGATAAATGTAAAAATGTTGCACAAGCGCGCGAAGTGTGTGTCTTCGCGTCCTTTTTGTATCCCTGTAGCGCTCGGGGGCATTTACCCCTTCCGGCCCCCTTCGGACGCACCCAAGGATCTGTCGTTGATGGATTGCATTCCGCGGGCTCTGCGTGCAGTAATTTTTGCCGAGTCAGACAAGCGCGCTTCTTCATTTTTCCGACACCTGCCTCGGTGCGCCGGGCGTCGCGGCACTCATCATCGTCTTGAAAATTTACGCACACCGAGCTCGCCGGCGTAAAAACCGACCGAGGGGAGGGGGACGGGCGGGTCGGGAGGTCAAGAAAAGGCTCCGTCTGCCACCGACGACGAGTCTCTCGGAAGAGATTGCAATTCGCGACGATTAAATGCGGAATCTCTATGTCTATGTGTGCCTTTATTGTTATTAAGCGAGATAGTTGGAAAGTAACGGTATAATTTTTTTCCCTCGTGAACTCTTTTCTATAAATAATCAAGCGGGAGTAGCAAACTGTAGAGGCTTTATTATGACGGTCTTTGTTGACTATATTGAGTCGTTATAAACGCTTCACACAGGGACTGTGAAAACTTGGATGTTCTTGACGTATGCTATTTTAGCTGCTGCACGCACACAAATACATGTCATCTTCATTATTTTTTACTCTTATGAACGCGCTCGGTATTTGTTTCATGAGATTTCCTCATTTCGAGCAATATTAACGCGAGATATTCGCGTCTGTCGTAATCAATGATTATCAAGCAAAAAAAATATACAAAAATCCAATCCGTTTTAAAATATTTGAATGCGTTCATTAGCGATATTTATTTAAAATTGGTAAAAGATCATCTAATGGCATTTCGAGCATTTAAATTGCAAAATAGAAAATACATAAGTTGAATAATATTATCAACGCCTCTCGGCGAATTCTTCTATTTAAAAATGTATCTGTTGTAATGTCAAGAGAAATTTTAAATATTGCCTATAGATCGGTCGCAATATCAGTTTTTTTCAGTTTGTTTACATTCAATATCGGATCTCCGGAACCTGAAATCGCGCCGTATAACTTCTTGACTTCCCGCGTCTTGGTGATAGACGGGGCGGATGAAGGAAGGTCAAGGTTGAACTTTATTGAAATTTATCACCTTGCCGCGATGTCTTTCGCGCGCGGAAAATCGACCGATGACTCATCCAGTCAAATTTGCCGTACAAATTTAAGAGTGGATAGATCTGTATTGCACGCATTATCGATATAGAGGAATCTCGTGATAGCGCTCGAATTTAGCTGTCTATTCTATCTCTTCGTGCTTTCTATCTATTCACGGATTTTGAATAAAGAATTCTTTTGTGACGAGAAAATTGCAGCGAATTTAAATGTAACTATCAGAAATTGAATGTTAATATCGATTTCTTAAAACATTTTATTAAAACTTTTTTTTACTAAAGAGTGTAATATTATTGAGATATTAATTTTATTCGAGATAAGTTGACAATTTAAAGTTCTTTTATTCTCTCAAAATCCGCGGTTTCGTCTAAGGCTTTTCTGCTGTTCTTTTTATCGATTTTACTCGTATAAGCGCAAAATCGTAAAACAGAAAGCACACGTGCACTCCCGCGTCAAATTAATATTTTAATCTGGCTGAAATATTTCATATATTATTAGTAACATTTAATTGCCGTCTCCGTTCGAGACGGATTTCGGGGAGACAGTAGCGAAATGTCAGCGAATCGATAACACAGCTCCATTATCGTCGCGTAATGTGTCATAGATCCGGACGGAAGCGTCACCTCGCGTGCGGGATTATTAATCAAACGGGAAGGAAAGGATCATTAGTCTCGAAAGAACGTGGACGACTGCGTGCGTCTCTCCCACGGCTTGGATCCTAATTAAAACCTCGGATCACCCGCGGAGTCAGATCTAGGCTAGAGAACCAACTCTCTCGTGCCGCGGCAGTCACTCCACCTTCACTCCAGCCCTTCCTCGGTCGTGCGACCCCTTATTCGCGTTCCTCTTTTGTCCCGCCTTCGGCGGCGAGAGACAAAGACCTCGGAAATCGTGACCAAGTACCGTCGCTCTGCTTCTTTCTCTTTCCGTTACGCCGCGCTGTTAAATCTCAACTCGCGGAAGAGCGCATACGTTATTGACTTTGCGGTAAGCGCGTTGATTTTGCGTTTCTAATTCAACAAGGCCCTCTCTCGCGGTTAACGATCCGTCTATTCCGATTAAAGGCGCTTTAATTTGCATTCAAATTGGATCCTAGATATTTTTTTTTATATGTCGCTAATTACAAACTATACAGATTGAATTTGTTTAGGAGATTTGGGAACGCAAATAGATAGCTCTTTTATGTTGAAACTATCTTTAATGTTACTATAAATCTCTTTAAGTAGATTTCTTATTTCTGTTTGTTTTCATTCTTTATTTATTTTAAAATATCTTATTATATTCTAATCCAAATTTATATATAAATTGAGAATGGAGTATATAAAAAATGTTATATGTTAGATATGAAAAAATAAAAATAAGAAGAGCTAATATACGAGTATAATCAGGAGCTTTTATATTTAATCAATTACTATTCATCGAAATTTTATTTTGTAATTTATATTGAGTGAAAATTACCTCAATCTATTGTACATCAGAGAAATTTATTGCGCGTGTAGTGGATGTAGATCTTGATCACGCGCCAACATCCACGTGTGACTCGACTGATATTGGGGTCCCCTTCCCCCTTCTTCTAACTGGTTTACGACCTCGATGCTCGTTGCATACGATGAAATTTGTACACGTCGTCGACGATAACGTCGTCGACGAACGGCGAGAAAAGGGGGAAAACGATGGGCGAATATCGGTCGGTCGTTTTACTTCGATCCCTTTTTCCGTGCGCGCGATTAAAACTCCCGCTGCGCGTTCCAGCTAGGACGTTTATTACGCCAACGCCACGGGTGCATGTGCACAGGTAGCTAGGGTAGGTAGGTAGGTAGGTAGATAGGTAGGTAGGTAGGTAGGGGTGCAGTCGGGCACTTTAAGTTAAGCGCGACCGCCAAGTATATTTATATACGTGAGCCGCGCTCACGTGGAAATTTTTTATTATAATAAGAGAGACTCTAGAGGGTGGCAGCGGCGGCGGCGGCGGGCCGTGTCTCACGTGAGGGGTTGGAAGCGGGTATAACCGAGAGAAAGAACGTGAAAGGGATAGGTCGACCGAGAACTGAGGGGGAGAAAGAGGGAGGAAGAGAGAGAGACATCGGGAGAACGAGAGAGAAACAATGAGCGCGCGGTATATAACACGCGAACTAGCGTGTTGATCCATCCCTCGGAATGCGGGGGTTCTCAACTTCCGACGTTCATCTCGCCAGGATGTTTAATCGACGCCTAGGGCTGTCTCCTATTTCGCGCCGATGTTCAATCGGGATTCAAAGGCAGGAACATTCCGCGGATGTGAACCGTCGTTTTGTCTTTCACGGGAATGATTTTACGGAGCGTAATAAATGTACGAAGCAGTACTACCTTGTATAAACCATTTTTTTTTATCTTTTGAGAAATTATGTGTTTATAATCTTTGACGGGATGAATAGAATAATTCGGATATGTCTCTGTTCCTTTAAAGCACGTTGGGGTAGCATACGGGCGTACCTCCCCCGCGCGTCACGCAGGGGTGGTCCGGAATCAATGACCACACCTCAGCGAGTCCGGCGGGTGCGTATCGGATGGGCGTATCTCCGATGCCGCGAATGTCTCGCCTTTCAGAAATCATGTTGGAATTTAATGTCGTCGCCCGTACGGTACGCGCGTACATACATTTCAGACTCGCGTCCCTCTCGTACACGGTGCGCATCGCGATGTATTCTCGCGGGTAAGCATATTTATGCGTTTATGTACTTCGTCGACGATGCTCGAAAGTTGCCGACGTGTAAATAATACGGTATGGAGTAGTTGCGACCGATAGGGACCGACCGCGGCATCCCGTCTCGCCCATCCCTCTCTTCTTTTCCTATCCCTTCCTCGCCTCTCTCACCCTCCTTTTTCATTACGTTTCATCTCGTCTCATCCCTTCATCTTTTTTTTTTTCGTCGGCGTGCTGCAACGCAATGCACGCCAACGATACCCCGAGTTCTTTATCGAGGTTGCTGCTGCGAGGAAATCGGGAAGAGTTGGGGAAATTGAAAACACCCCGGGAAGAAGGGCGCGGGAAATTGCGAAAAACTTCTGGAATTTCTCGCCGCGGCGGTATTATTCGCCATTAGGAGCCACGTTTAATAAAAATAACTGTAGAAAGGAGGAAGAAAAAGAAAGGGGGATGAAGTTGGTTTCCTTCTTGTGTACATAAGTCTTTTTAATGTGTATCTAAGTTTCCCCGCGTTCTCTTTTTCAAGCGTTTTTAATTTTTAATAGTTAAGACTTTAGTTCGCGATGCAGAAGTTTATTAGTGGAAGAAATAGAGGGTAAGCCCGGAGATTTTCAAACTTTGTACGCGTAGAATTTATTTTTCTTTTTTTTTTATATTTTTATAATTTTTCTTATGAAGTCAAGATATGCACTGTCCGTCTTGTTTCTGCTACCGTCTTACTTTACGTACTCTATTTTCCGTCTTCTCTCACACAGTTCCCTTCGCGCTCTTCCGCCACGTATTTTTGTTCTCTTTTCTAATTTTTCCATCCTCCATCTACGAGTATTCTTTGCTTCCCTTTTATAACGTCATCGCCCTCATCCGCTCATGGCGGCTGTGTCCACCACCTCGCGGCTGCTCTGTGTCGGTATGTTGGGTGTATATGAGGCCGCGCCGCATGAGGGAATGAGGAGGATTCCTCGAGAGACAATAGGCCGTTGCGTTTGGACAAGATATATCGACGACGGGAGGGAGGGAGAAAAGAGACTGCCATTTGCGTCTCACTCCTTTTCGTGCCCTACTGTCATTTTGCATTTCTTTGTTCCTGAGGACTTTGCAAGTTTGTTACGATCGATACGTCGTATTATCGAAATTATGACACGAGAGAACTGCAATTTGTCTAAGTATTCGACAAAAAGGCAAGAACTCTTCATTTATTTGACTAAATCTCTCATTCTCGTAGCACAATACCTAAAACTCTTCGTTTATTTGACTAAATCTCTCATTCTCGTAGTACAATATCTGTCACTCATTTGAGCTTCTATTGGCAGCAAGGAAGAACTTTCGACAGCAATTTTCTTCACATGAACAATTTTCCTTTTAGGTGCGAATATTTAAAAAAAGATTATCGAACATTAATTAACCAAGATCATATTATGTACGTAATAGTCATAGTCCATTTAATTTATCACGCTGCTCTTTTGCACGCCGCTAAAGCGATAGTCGCTAATGTTGAAAGAAAGAAATGAGCAGAGATATAAAAAGCTCAGCGGGAGAGAGAAGGAAAGATGGAAATTTCAATCGAGAATGAGAGAAATACGGGCGATCGATTACCAGCCTTCTACCGATTTCCACCGATGATGTCGATGCGATGTCATGACAATTTTTACCTGTGAGCGAATTACTGGTTTTTCGGTGCGAAACCAGTCAACGCGATACAGACTGTCGCAGTACCTCCTCCGGAGAAGGACTGAGAACGCGAGACGGGTTAGCCGTCTTCTTTTGAATTTCGTGATACTCTCGCGGGTGCGCGCCCTTTTGTTTCACCCTCGCAAGTACAGGTAGTTGGGGCAAGGGACGAGACGCTCCTCAAAGGCACTTGTGGAAGGGGGGGGGGGACGAAAGCAGCGAGATCGCGCCCCGACGAAGGGGACGAGAGAAGAAGGGTTCCAGGGTGTCTCGAGACACGTCTGTCAATATTGAAAATTACGCGGGGGTACGTGATATATACCCTTTATTCCGGAATCTTGAATTATTCAGCGCGGTCATCTGACGGTAGACTCGCCACTGAAGCGACGATGAACTCATCAGTCGTTTATGAAAAGATTTTCTCAAATTTGAGAAAATTTCTGTCTAAAAAAATTAATAAATGTGTGGAAATACTTTAACAAAATACTTTCGACTTTCTTAGTTCAGAAGTATGTACATTAAGATGGCACTTTCTTCTCAAAGAGGGATTTAGAATTCATTCGTATTGATTCTGAATGACCATCACAACTGTCTCCTCTTTCTTCTCTTTTGCAAAAAAAAAAAACGAATAATCACATCGGTTAAATTTATGGATAAAGTGCTTGTATATAGGAATAGGCGTATTAATTCGCGATTACAACGTGCTCTATCATCTAATTGACGGTATACGTGTGCGTGTATACAATATATTTTCTTGCAAGATGGCGAGAGGCCTGTTCAAGTATATTGCGTGGCTGCGTACGCCGCGTTCATAAATAAGTTTACGTTTCGACAGCCGTTTTAGATCATCCATATTAAAGCAATTACTCGCGAACTGTGAATCGCGGATGTATCGGAAAAGGGTATATCGTTTTTCATGCCACCACGTGGAAGATGCGATTCGCGTTGGCGATTATTGCGGCAGCTTTGTAGGAGTGCCGAGCGCAATAATTATACTCGATGATGGTACCCCCAACTCACCGGATCCCGTTATTCGTAGTTATTCATTTTGCATTGGGAATCGTCCGACGATTATTAAATGCGGAAACGGATTGTAGCTGTTAAATATTAATTAATAAATAATTGTTCATTGTGCAAATTATCTGGTATATATATATTTATTAACTTAAGCGAATGTTAATATAACTAAAATGTTAATATAGTTAATATAATTAAATCAAAACAATGACAGATGCTCTGGGGTTACTTTGATGCTACAATATTGCAGTTTGTAGTAAGTATTTCGCGAATAATTTTTAAATATTTTTTAAAAATATCTTACGCAACATTTTTACCCCAAAATTAATTTTTTACAATTTTAGTTGCTTGAGTAACGAACTCAACATTTTAATTATCAGTAAATTATATTTACTAATGAGGATCACGAAATATACGTATCACGAAATATACGGATGTCTTTACATCAATGTTACAAAATTTACAACTGCATTTTTTTATTATTATTATTACCGTATTTTTTTAAATTATTTTGATGTAAACTTTTTTTAACTTCAAAATTTTTGAATTCATTAAAATATATAACATTTTTTTCTTGTTTATTTTTTGTATATTTCAACTATTATCAATCATCAAACAAAGGTATAAAGGGGGAGGGCGGGACGAAATGTCAGAATAAAGAATGAAAACGTTTTAATGAAAGGCAAATACTTAGAAAATTACGAGAATCCGTTCCGTGTTATTTTCTCGAGAAGCTACGGTGTATCGTTGATACTAAGAGGGTAAATAGTAACCTAGGACATATACTTTACTATAAGCTTCTACTATCGTCTAATGTCGACCTCGATTACGTATAATTTATGAAACCTGTTTAAACGTGAAAGTTGTAATATTATTCTGTCGATTTAGGTGGACGTAATCGTTTCAAATGCTACATTAAACAAACGCGATTCAAGTGGCGAAAATGACACAAACTCTTATAAGCGGCAGAGAGAGAGTGGCTTTTAGACACAGATTTCAGAAACTTGAGGCAAATCCTCTTGTACGAGTAAATAACTTTCCGAGTAATCCCACGGTACGCGAAAAGAGAAGTCGGAATTCTTTCTCTCCCCTTTTTGCTTTTTTATTCTTTTCTATCATCGGGATCCTTGAAACGTGCATCCTGGCGACGGCGGGCGAGAAGTAAGAGAGAAAGAGAGAGAGAGAGAGAGACAGCGAAATCGGACATTGTGGAAGCTCTAGGCTTTGTCGTAGCTGCTCGGCTAAGAGTATAGAAGCCCCAGTAGAGCGGGGTAGGCGTCGAGGGCGAAGAAGCTGAGGGCGACAGGTCCGTATTCTCGGCGGGTCCTGCGACGAATAGAGCTCTAGTCCGTACCGTACGGTGCGCATACACATATATACGTACGTACGTACATACACGTGTACATGTACATATATATATCCACGATGCAAGCTAAGGGGGAACGCTGCGCGCCGGAAGATGAACAGAGATAGCCGGGACACGCGGAGCGCAGGAGCGAGGGAGACGTGACGACGGTCAAAGAGTGCGTATAACGGAGAAGGAGGGAGAAAAGCGGAGCAGCGAACTGAGAGAGAGAGAGGGAGAGAGAGATTGTGGAGAGAAGGAGGGCGAGCAGAAGCGAGAGAATACGGTGGATGGAAAGAGGGAGAGTGAGACCGCAAGAGAGAGGGATGTACGCGTCACACCGGCCGCACGGCGCGTCGCGTCGCGTCGCCTCGCGTCGCCTCGCGTCACTCAAAGCTCGGGCCATGGGAGCGAGGAGGCTCGTTGAGAGAGGAGGCAGTCAGTTCTCAACTGCCTTTCTACGCGGCAGCCGTTGCGAGCGCGCGCGGTTTACCGGATCTCACGCCGGGTCTAACTACTCGCCGCGCGGTCTCTCTTTAACCCCGACTTTAACGTCGTTCGCTTTTTCTCCGGTCCTTCCCCGCCCCCTCTCCCTCAATCGACCGACCGGGTCGGCATCGTGCCGAATGAACGCAGTGATTCGCGCGACGGGATAAGAGAGATCGCACCGAACGGGTGGCTCGGCGACGGACGAGGAGGACTGTCCGATACATATTTTCTCGGAATTGCGACTCGCTTGGATCGACGAGGAAAGTCGCGAAGAATTTCTGAAAGTGTGCATGCGACGGCAGTGTGGTTAATCGCGGGGCAACGACACCGTCGTGTCTGTCGCGCGCAGTTTAGAAATCTCGTGGAGCACGTGGAACCACCGACGTCGGTCCTCGACGCGAATCCTCGACGTGAAATATTTTCGATCGACGAGAATGTGATTTTTTTCCTCTTTCTTTCGTTTTTCTCTTTCGATGATCTGGATCGGAAGGGAAATCGACACGTGATGGTGGTGGGTGCGATTTAGCGAGGTGCGTGGCCGCGGCCAGGTGTAGCGCGCTCCCGAAAGGATGATGCGGGAGGTCTGACAGTACAGCGTTAAGGTCGCGCGGTGGTGCGCCTCCACGTGCGATAAAACGACTTATGTGCACGAGGATACGAAGGGAGAGCTGTGTCGAGTGCGTGACAATAAATGTCAGTGCGTCGCGGGACGGCCACCGTAACCGGCTGACCAGCTCCAGAAAGAGGAGGGAAACTAGGAGGCTAGGGGTGAAGATATGGTGGTGCTCGAGCTGGAGGCGGTCTATGCCCAGGCAGCCCCGCACACGAAACTGCTGAACAAGCGTTTCGTCGGGGCCCACCATTGGCTGGGGCCGCTCAAGGAGGCTCTCGTCGCGCGACTCGCGGCCGACAAGGTACGAGAGGCCCTCTGTGATTCAAAGTCGAGTTTTTTTTTTGCGTCGTTCACGAATCCCACGAAAATCCACCGCGGTGTTGATTTTGTGCGACCTTTCGCGGCGAGCGCGAAAGCAGCGTCAGGTTGAATGTACAGGAAACCCACGGTACCTGTTCTTTTAATCAAGCAGCATCTACGACTAACTCGAAGACTGTTTCTCCGACACTTCTTCTCCTTCGGCTGAGATCATCGCTTATCGTATCGTGCCAATAATAACACATTATTTCTTCAATAAAGTTTCAAAATTTTTCCATTAACGTTTATTCGTTGAGATTAAGGAAAATAACTTCATCATCTACTTTCTCGCTAAAAACAATCTTCGATTATTAATTATTTGAAAACCGCAAAAGTTTGAACTTATTTTTACTGAAAAAGAGTCGAATTGATATCGATTCGCGATGAGAAGAATATTCCAAATAAGTTTGAAAATATTTTTTCAACATCGAGAACCGGCGTTAACGGTTTCGATTCCTGTTCCGTGAGTTTAAGCCGCGACATTCTCGTAAAGTGACGACATTTCCAACTCACGGTAACTAAAAACACGTTTTTGTGAATGGTCATTTAACATTTTCGTTATTCCGGGCGTCCTTACAGCCGTGCGGCCGACCATTACGCAGAAGGATTATATAATGTACATTTGGGAGCCATTTAGTTTATTCGTTGTATTTCGTTTCGCTGGAAAATATTGATCTGCAAGGTCAAGGTAGTGTCAGTCATGGTATTACCATATACCATACACTTAAAGGAACACATTGCGTATTAAGTCTTACGTAAAAATAATTCGATCGCCGATCTTCTGTACCGCCAGTAGTAGAAAGTTTCTGCATTCTCCGGCTTCGATATAAACACGTTGACACGCGTGACACGCGAATACATACATACTAATGTTTCAAATTAGGGTATTTACACATAAGGTCGATACGAATTAAAATTAGTGCGCAAGAAGATCGAGAAAGAAGATTAGGGACGATCGTTAATTAATATCTCATAAAGCTTGGAAATTATTTGCGCTTAAACCCACCTCCCACCCATCTTCCAATCTTGTATTAAAATCCAATATTTTTTTTTGCGAGTTTCGATTTTGTAGCTACAAGGATAGACACGCGAGAATAATTTCGATGCTTATTCGCGATATTAAAAACGCAACAATTGGCGTGTTTTCCCGTCCCTACAAAAAGTACGTTTTAATTTGTTTTTTTTTGTACATGAGCCGCTGTATGTTTATGCGTTGAAAATGGAATAAATATTTTTACGTCGACCAACATACGGCGGACGTTGGTGCACTACGTGCGAATCGTCGTCGACAATCGTCTCGTGTGATTCGCGAATCGACATATAAATTGATACTCCATGTTGTAGAATTTTTTTTCACAAATTTTTGGTTCACGTATCGAAAAGGGATCGACTAAAGCGTTCAATTGTTATTTTTCACGATGGCGCCTGATTTTCCGGAGTGGACCGTTATTAATTGAGCGCGATGAATCGATGCAATTCGCGAGGATTCCTAGACCGGGTACGCGATCGGTCGATTCCCATTAAAGCGTTTTAGTTGAACGCGCACAATAAAAACGTTCCATATTTTTATATAAATATCAAACTTTAAACTGGTGCTGCTCAACTTTTTATGTACATTCCTGCGTGTATCACTCGCATTAGGTCGGACGCGCCGCACGTTTGTACCTCTTGGTTATACTGTGATAGATGTAATCGGCGGTAACCCTCCGAGTTTTTATTCCCGAATAACTCGTGCTCTGATTTTGATAACGGCACGCGGAATCGATCCTTTTAGACCTGAAAGGAGTGCTCAATCGGATTCTTATTCTTAAACTTTCGTTCTTTTTTTAAAGAAAATTTTTTTACCGAAAAACTTTTCTTTGGTATACAGTATTCTTGATTGCGCATTGACGCCGTTCATATTTTTTAGGATTGTACGGTCGCTTAACGTCGTTTTTCAGGCTCGAGAGCCTTTTTCTCGTATTGTTCGATTGCTCGTTTTTAAAAGCATCGCGTTTTGAAGCGCGCGTCGTCAGCGCGCCGAATTTATTATACCCGTCGGGAGGGAAACTCTGCGAAACGAAACCGCGTTGAAATTCCCTCATAATCGCAGTTTGACGATAACGTCGGTCGAGAATGAATATCGCGGCGAGACTGAACGATGGAGATTGAAAAGGTGCACGAGTACGTATTCATGAGTATACGCGGGATATGAGACCAACGCCGGCTGCAAGAAACTCGGCGCCCCGAACGAAAACTTTTGTTCGCCCTTCGTTCTTTCCGCCCTTTTAAGTCTGGTTTTTATTTTTAAGAGATCTAATAAGCCGTGAATAAGCCGCGTATATCGTTGCGTGCTGTTTAGCATTATTAATTTTTTGCTGGCTTGACTTTCATAAAGAAAAAATAAATAAATAAATTGAAGCAATCAAGATTTGATTGTGCTTCAATTTTGATCTTATCTGCATTGCCGACATAAGAATCGCGTTTCATTATTTGAAAACCTTTTTATTAAATTCTTCTATTAAATTGAAAATATAATTATATGTATATATGTAAAATTGTATTATATAAATTATATAAATGCAAAATTGTATCCTATTCGTGCACACATCACTATTATAGAATATGAATATCCCTATTATTTTCCGCTTCGAGTATTCGCAGAACTATGCGGTGAATTGCTTTAAAGGCATCATATCAAGTCCACCTTGACATAGAAAACCTCTGTAGATGATCAAATTAACGTAAGCGGCGTACATTCCGCAATACATTATTTCTCGCGCCCTTTCGTTTTCGCTCGTCTCGATCAGCGTTTTCTTTTTTAAAGCCGGTATCCACGTAGCCTTAAGGGCAATCTTCGCGCTGTCGACGAAAGGAGGCGAGCTACTCGTATTTACCCTTGAAAAGAAGATTGGCTGTCGGACGTCCGCGGACGTACGCGTTCTCAGCCCTCCTTCTCCCTCACCCTCCGTGAGAAAGCGAGAGACGGAGAGCGCAGCCGCCGCGAACTGTGAGGGGAGACCCGTGAGATTCTCGATAATTAAGCGAGAAAATGAGTACGGGAACGGCGCGGCGCGGTGCCTTGCGTTGCGTTGCGTTATGTTGCGTTCTGCTGCGTTCTAATATTTACGCGGACGTGATACACGCCGTACAGGCGTAATGGCGTAACAGTACGTGTAACCCCGGCATTCGCGTTCCCGCTGACTCGGCTCGCCGCGTCGCGCCGCGCGCCGGCCGGCGCGGCGAGGAGAGTTTCCTAATCCTGTTACCATGTGACCTCCCCGTACCTGGCCGTAGGAATTTTTTTGCCGATAGCAGCGCAACTCGATCCTCTCCAATCTCGGAATATTAATAGCATTAAGAAACTCCGCCGCCGCCTCGTCTATTCGAATTCGTGTTTGTGTTACGGACATCGCTTAAAAAGGTCTTGCACCGCAGAAATTCGGCTCGGCCGGCCGGGAACGAGAGCGCGAATCGGCGCTGAGTGCGGCGTGCAGCTCACTTTTTTTTTTATAACTTCGGGCTTCGCGCGCGATATGCTCAGACGAGGAATTTTGCGAAACGATCGATCTATACGTTCGCAAGATAAATATTTGATCGTTCGATTACATATGTGTTTTTACATGGAATATCGAAATCCATCGGTAGATTTTTTTAGTTAAACCAATAATACTCTGTTAAATAAGTCATCGGCAATTATAAGAGAGTGAATTCAATTTTTTATGCTAGAGATAGGGACAGAAATGGAAAGCAAAATGGAATTTCTACTAATATATCTTTGTACTTACACAATTATTAAATTAGCAACGCTAGTGATAGCTTTATACGGTTTCTATGACACATTCGTAATTAGATTACTTATTAAAACGAAACGCAAAAATTGTTTAGATAGCAATTTCGAGCAAATTACAATATTTAAAATTGTTTCAAGTGATTTCTTTAATATACTTATGTATAGAAATTTTATTCTTCAAACTGTTAACCTAAAAAATTTGACGATTAATACGCGAACTAATATTAGCGGGTATCCTAAAGAGGAATTAGATCAGTAATATCCTGTTCGTACATTTGACATATCACGATCTCGTTTGTAAATTTGTCACTGTTGGCGGGATGGAGTCAGCAAATTCAGGAAGTAAAATTAGTTTCCTCTCGGCGGAGGAATGCATTTCACGTCGAATCGCGAATAGAGACGGGCGTCATTTTCACGGAAACATTGTGGTTCACAAGTGGCGCGGCGAAGGGCGGGAGGGGAGGGAAGAGGGATTATTTTTGCGTGCTACCGGATCTGAAGTTACCCCGCACGCCCGTGAGATCGTGTGCCTCAATATTCGTTTCGGACAGGCTCTAGCCCGCGAACTTTGCGCCGAGGGGGTTACTACGACTATCGCTGATAACCTCGGTGAAAGCTCACGCGATATGCTAATATTTCCAATACCTACCGACACGAGGGCCACGGTGAGAGACGACGTGGCGTCGTTCGCGGTTTTGTGTCTCGGGCAAGACTCTCGAAATTGTACGAGCGCTTTCCACGCTTTGTTCTCATTTCGTTTGTAACTACCCGCGCGCGCCGTCCTCATCTCTCTCGGCGACGGAATTGTTCCTCTGTTGCGCGTGCGGCGGTTTCATCGGTTTGCAGTTAGTCCGCGAGCGATAGCTCGAGCCTCCGGTGTACCGAAAGTTGACCAACGACGAGATAGCGGAGAACTTTGCGGTAAAAAATGCTTGTGAATTTTTGCTCGTACTGCTCGTTATTCGAATAGGTCGATGTCGGAGAGTGTGCTTTAAATATTCTGCAGTTAATGCTAATATTTATGTAGGTAGATCGAATGCCACTTGATTTATAATAATTTTTTTTATATTATATCAAATATTAATGTATGTTATATTACATTAGTTAGATTAATAGAAAAATATTAATTAAGTATATTAAATGCAAAGCATTCCTATTTGAAGCATTCCTATTTTTTTCATCAATCAATCTTTAGCTTTTGATACATCCTGTACATAAAGAAATCGTCGCTATACCGGCGAAAGGAGAACACTGACGTTCTCCTTCGTCGAAAGACATTGTTAACAAGAAAATGAACTTTCAGTACGTTTCTTAATCACTCAATTTCTATCGCTTTTACGCATCGTACCAGATGTCTCGTGAAACAAACATTCATGTATACGAAGAAAGTACAAGGAATTCTCATTTGGCGAATTATACATCAGCTGATTCGCTCGTGCACATCTTTCCAAAAACGTTCGCGATAAAAATAATAAAAATTCTGCATTTAAATCACGCAAATTTGTTCCAGCGTACACAGATGCGCTTTCTTCCTCTCTCTCTCTCTCTCTCTCTCTCTCTATATATATATATATATATATATATATATATATATATCCGGATGTTTCTTCGTCAGTACTTCCCACGCATCACGTGACGTACACACCCCCGTGTAATAATACCGATGTACCTTTTTACCGTAGCCCGGGCTACCGGCTTGCCTTATTTTTCACGGGCTCTCCACGAGAGGTTTAGTTTATCGCCGTAATAAAACTTTAAGACGTTCCGCGCGCGCGCGAATTATTTGGCACACTGTGGTCGGCTCTGGCCGGTCGTCCGGGAGGCTCGGCAGTGAGCAAAACATATTCCATTAAGACGTAAATGTTTAAGTACTCGTAGAGGTTGCACCTATAATTTATCGAGATTGCCACGCTCGCACATGTGCTGGTTTCTTCCCCGTAACCACACGCGGAGATGGTTACAGGCTGTCGTTTCTATATGTTTATATATATATATTGTATATATATATATTATATATATATTGTGTATATATATATTATATATATATTTTATATATATATATTGTATATATATGTATATATATATATACATATATGTAACACACATGCATTATTTCTCCGCGCACGTCTTCGCGCAGTCTTTTGTTTTCGCCCTCTTTGTACATAGAAGATCCTCCGTGCGCGGTAGTAATCTCGTTTACCGCGTTGCACACGTCCACGGAAAAATTAGGAAACTCTAATTACGCGGCCGTGAGGCGCGCGTGTACTATCGCAAGTCTTTGATGAGAATTTTTGGTATATATACCGCGCAAACGTTCGTGACGCACGCTTTTACGACATGGCATTGTTCGAAGCGCAAGAACGACCACTTTTCCGCGCGGTCGTCGTCTCCCTGAGAACGTAACTCCATGATGGGCGATGGACCGATCCTGAAATTGCTTACGGTCTGAAAAAGCATCGGGGAACATTCGCGGAATTAGAAGTAGCAACGATAATAGCGTTCATTAACGTTCTGGCGGGAAAGCTATTTAAGGATAGCAGATCGCTTTTTCTAATTGGAAAAAAATCAACGAAACTTATTGAGAGTTTCCAAATTCCGTCTGGAATTATTCATGCGCGATGGAAAAACCGTGTAAAAATTGTTTCGTCACGGCTCCTGATCCTCCCCCCCTTTTTTCTTTTTTTTGTGCAACAACAATTCCGTTTTGCGCCGTTTCGGTCTGAAAAGTTGCGCACGAAATGCTGCGCGCGGAGTAATTAGAAAACTAATAATTACACCACTGTGGAGGTACTCAGTGTTCCACGGCGCGATTTTAGAGACCCGGTCGGAGGAATTTTTGAACGCTTTGCGTCTTCCGCGTACGAGCGAAGCTCGGTAATTGCTCGTACGCGGTGAAAGGCTCGCCCCGATAAAACCGTCTCAAAATTATTTCGTCGCGACGCGCGATTTTTTTCTCTCCTCCCTTTCCCCTCTCCCTCTCATCCCCTCGCCAGGCACGGTAATGTAACTCTATTTTGCTCGCCGTTTCGTCCAATAGGACCTCGGCTAATAGGAATTTAATTATCTCGTCGGACGTCGCTACGCTCGGCGAACGATACACACGCTAATGATTTTCCCTCGTGTCGTACGCCGCTCCGCCGACCGCAAAAATTATTATATCCGCCAGTCCGGAGAGAGAGAGAGAGAGAGAGAGAGAGAGAGAGAGAGAGAGAGGCGAAATAGCAATACGCGCTCGCTTCTCTCGCTCGCCTCGCGGCGCCTCTCTCGTGCGCCTCGAATCTCTGTACACACAGCGCGCGGGTCTCGGTGGCGTAATACGAACGCGAAGCCCATCTCTCCTACCGCCGTTGGCTTCCTTCGACCCTGAAAATCTAATTTGCCCCGCCTTGAGCCACTCTCTTCTTTAACATACTAGCCACCTTTAATCGGGAGAAAAGAAACACCGACAAATCGTAAGCGGCGAGTCGTATATTTAATCGCGTTCACCGTTTTTCCTACCTGTCACTCTTATCTCCCTAATTTGATGCGCGAGTCAAGATTATCGAATAAATATTCGCCCAATTCTTTTATGCCTGATTGTTTCCTCTTTCGATTGATATCGAGAATATTAGGCACATCCGGTTAATGAGAAGCACACGTTTGTGTCCAACATAACAGAATTACGAGAGAACAATGCATTGATCGTACATTAAGCTATTCATTAGCGCTCGGCACGATATTTCTCGTTAAGAGCAAATGTTAATTCCTCTGTGAAACAGCTTGAATTGCGCGTGAGATCTGCGGTTTTTTTTTAGATACTGTATTCTATTATTCAACAATTTGCATTATCGACGATTAAGCCATTCATAACTGCAAAATTAACACCGTCTGGGGAAGTTTACATAAAAATTGTTCCGATTTACAGCTCGCGCAGAAGTATCGCGTGCGCGTGTGAGTTTACCTGGCTGATTAACGCATCTCCTCCGCCGGGTTCGTCAGCCGGCTTGCGGATACGCATGAGCTTTCGCGGAATGTTCTTTCTAATTTCGAGCCGTCCTCCCATGGGTATTGCGGTCGCGACGTCTCTCTTTCCATCGTTTTTCTACGTTGGTGAAAATTTAATTATCGCGTCAACCGAGCTTGGCCGCTCACGCGCAGAACCAGCCGTGAACCGCTTGGTTTCACCAGGATTTCTCGCGAGGTACTGTACCGGCTGTTATTTTCATATTACGAGCGAGAAATACGTCTAAAAAAAAAGAGGACATAGGGAATATTTGGGTGAAATGTTTAAGTCGACCGATTTCATTTACGCAAAACTGCCGTTGAAGATTGTGTATAGAGAAACAAAAAAAGCATGAAGCTTCTCGCTAAATAATTTCGCGAATGTGCCTCGCGGTATTATTTTCTCTGGAGATGATTTTTTTATACTATTGTCTTTAAATAACGACACGGACACAGAAGCATCGCTTCGTTTCGTAGTGGGTCATTGATTCAAAGCAGATGTCAGAATAGGAAGCGGATGGACGGGGTGGACGGCGTATCGAGTTTAGCGATAGTGGTCCGTAGCTTTTGTGTCCGTCAATTCCTGCCATGTCGAGCGGAAAGACATCCCTCGACGAAGTAATATCGATAATGAGCCGCACTCGCCGCCGCTTTCCCAGTAACTCTAGTTCGTTAGTTGTTTTACCGAACTTGGAACTCTTTACGATCGAACTCGCGTGAGATAGCGGCGTAAAAGTCTGACATAC
Source organism: Wasmannia auropunctata (assembly GCF_000956235.1). NCBI lineage: Eukaryota > Metazoa > Arthropoda > Insecta > Hymenoptera > Formicidae > Wasmannia > Wasmannia auropunctata. Next base: position 1,852,061 of record NW_012026779.1, read on the forward strand.
GTCTGATTATTCCGGTGACGTGAGATTTTGACGTTAGGTATGGCTTAAATGACGCATAATCAGGAGAAAATGGGAAGGAATGTCTCTAAAACAAATCGCGCCTGCTGGCCGGGATACGCGATCGTCTTTAAGGCCAATTACGTTTCGAGAATTTGCGGAAGTTCGGGATACTTAGTGGCGTCAATGGCGCGTTGTAACGCCGGCGGTAATGTGATCCTGTCGTCTTCTCTCATTGGCGACCTCTTCTTCTCGCGCCGGCATGCCGTTTTGCTCGACTGTTAGACGAGCCATGAACCGTGATTCTCGAATGGAATGCTGAAGAACAGTGCGAGGTTTCTCCATGCCCGTCGACCCTTCTCTCGCCCTCTCGCGTCCCTTCAACCTCGTATCCCGTGATGCCGCGATACCGTTGCACTGTTGGCACAGACCGCCGTGATGCGCCTGCGAGGCTACGGATATCGAAAATGAGGTTTCGACCGGCATACCGACGAAAAGATAACCGCAAAGATAGTAGCCGATTTTCTTTTATAATTAGAGCTTAATCCACGCTACACAAGCGTAAAATACATGGATATTTTATATTTTGGACTTATAAATATTTTACTTGGAAGTGCATAATAACAGTTTCAAGAAAATCACTCTAAAATAAAAGATATTTTTATCAAGAAAGAAAATAAAATATATTTGTGGTATTTGGTATGCTAAATAATACTCTCTTATTGACATATATATATTTTTAAATGAAAACTCATTTCATTTTTGAATATTTTTTTCTTAATATAATATATAATTTCCATTTATCTTGCTTTGCATCTTTCTATGCTATAAGAGAGCACTAAAATAGTTATTAAAAAAGAACGTAAAAGAGGAAAATATATATTTTAATAGAAAGATTTGATAAAATTAAATTGAAGAAATAAAAATAATTTTATATTGAAATTTTATGATTTTGCTACGAAATGTGCAAAACTGGGAGAACTCGTTTAAACGGCGTTTAAAGTTTAATGCAGTACCGCAGCATCGGTAAGTGCAATTCAAACGCGGAAAATAAAGCTGTGCCGAATGCACAGCCTTTTGTGCGCGATGCCTCGTAAATGAATCCTCGTCGGGAGATCTCACAGTCTTCAGCAGCGCACTCGAGTATTATAGGTATTTCGGAGGGGCGTATACGTGGGGCGTGTATAGCGCAGTGAAACGACCTGTGCATCTTGTCGCGCGAGTCGATCCTTACCACCTGGGTACACCCAGTACATCCCGCGTACAATCTTTCCTATGTAAATGAGTGTCCTATTTATGCACCGTCGTGGATTTATGCGGGGACTGCCAATGTCGACGCGTTCGATTGTCGGCGGCGCAGGCACTTGTCGGATGCACATACGGAGCGTGCCATACAATTGCAGATATACCAGAGAAAACAAGTCGATAAAAGTGGCCGTACGATAGGCGGTAATGCGACAGCATTTTTAGCGCGGTTGAAAATTTGTTCGACATGAGTGAAATCTATTCCAACTTGAAATAAAGATTTACATCCTTAGAAATCAGATTTCAAGACGTATCTTTGAATTCCTTATAGAAACCGATATTCTGTGATATTCTTTGTAACTGATACTCTCTTTTTTTTTATCGTTAAATTCGCCCGTGTGAATTTCTCTAACGATCTGCTGTCACACTTGTGCCGAATTCATATTTTCCATTGTTAGTTCTTTTTTTTCGTTTTTTTTCCTTTTTTTATCTTTTAATACCCACGGATTCGGTCTCGTTTAATATTGCAACGCGGGCGCGCTTAAAATGCGGTAAAGATTATTTCGCCCGACGCTTTCGTGCAGCAGGTACTCAAAATTCTCACGGCTCTCGCGCTTCTTCCGACGAAAGTAAAGTGAAGATCCGCGCGCTCCCCTCCGCCTCTCCCCTCCCTTTTATTCGCCGCGTTTTGTTTGCCCGCGGCAGCATTAATATACGACCACCTCCATCCATAATTTAGGCGTCGGGCTTGCGGACTCACGGGACGCAACATTTCGTCGTTTAGAAGGCGCCCGGCGTCGTCGGCGAGAGAAATCGTTTGCGAGGGTGGGTCGTCTTCCTCGCGACGAGCGCGCGCGAGGCGTATTTTGTATGCAACACGGGGGAAACGTCGTCGTTCTGTCGTGTATTCAATATTATCGTCCAGCATTTCTTGTCCCTGGGTTCATCAGCTGATTTCTATGGCTCATTGTCGACATCGACACGTGCGGAAAATCAGCTTTAGTGCGCCTCCATACTCGTCTCTCGTCTCTTCGCTTGACACGTACCTTATCGCACCTCGGAGAGAGACGAGAAGTATTCAAAATGGAATGTACGGTAGATACATGCATGTCAATGATTACGAGATTTGGAACATTTTAATATTAAGACAACGTCAGAATCGATATCGTCATGTTTTATATTTAGACGTCAGTCCGGATTTAAGTATTCTTGTTCGACTTTGCGCGAGAAGTATACTGCTTAATATGATTATTAAAATATTAATTATTTGAATAATAATATATTACTGTTGCTCAAAGTGCAGCAACGTTTATAATACGTCGCGTATTAAAATTAAAGTTCATTACTAGATCATTATTCCTCACAAATGAGCGAGGTTCGAGTATCTCGTCCTCTATTTTAATGTAATCCGTGGGTCTAAACGTACAAAACGATTAATTTATATTATTTCGAGAGATTTATAGAGAGATCCTGGAAATGCAGTTCACCGAATATAATTACATTCTGTTTCGAACATTTGTAGAACTATGTGGAAAGACCGCGCGCGGAGCGCGTTATGTCGAGTCCATTTCGACGCCGGAAGCGCAAAAGGGCGTGCGATGCGAGGCAGATTATTCTTCGGGAAATGTCGGACCGCAAAAGGGACGGGGGAATGTACTCGATATAGCGCGCGCGCGCGCTCACACACACTTTTATTATGCATACGACAGATTTACAGCGGAGATGTACTTGCATTTTCCTTCCGCATCCGGCCGTAAGACCGAATCAGCCGCGACCGCGCCGCGCGCACGGCTCTTGTTTCCCCAACGCGCAATTCAATCGTGTCACCGTGTTACCGAGGCGTGTGTGGTCTGTCCCGTCGCGTTGAGGTACGATCGCTGAGATTTCAGTCACCACGCTGTTTTTCACAGTTAGTAGTCTCGGCGGGAACGCGGCTCCGCCGCGAACATTCTTCGGATGCTCCGCGAGCTTTTTGTGCCCCCGAAGTTTTTTCTCTCTCCTCCCCCCATAATTTCAGGTATCTTTCTCTCTCTCTCTCTCTCACGGTTTAAATAAATTCTCGCGTAACGTCGGCGAGTCGCAGCAAGTTTATTTTAATTATACAATGTATACGGAAGTACAAAAGCTGCGCTGTCAGGAAATTCCTGGCCGGATATAGGCGGACAACTAAATGTGCAGAGACCCAGGCGCTTTTCTATTAATGCTCTGCGAAACAGTGAGATGTGCATCACGCGCATTCTTCGGATGTTCCGCGAGATTCTCGTTCCGAAAATTCGAGACTTTCCCTCCATCACGGCTGATTTCAATTCGAAATTTCCGCCGTTTCGAGGGCGAGTCCTGGCGAGAGAGGTATCTCAATCGTCGCGTTTTAACGAAAGCGGAAACTTGCCGCGGCGATGTCTCTCGGATATACTGTCTCTCATTAAATTAACGAATCCCGCGAATAAAGTGCATCGGGTATCACCACGATGCCACTCTTTGTCACGAAGTTTGATACTTCGAGTCTGCGCCGTGACCCCTCCCCGACGAGCTTTGATCACGTCGCCGTCCCGAATTCGGGGAAATTCCATGGGGAGACAAACTCGCGATATTAACTTTCCGCTTCCGCTGACGCGCGCGCGAGACGAAGTCAGTCACGCCCTCGGTAAATGTGTCACGCGTGTACGTGAATGCACGCCAGTCTCGCGATTTATTCCCAGTCTCCGTGCCCGCGTTTAAGTTCCTTAATACGACAGCATCCGCGCGCGTCTCGCTTGACGGTGAATCGAGACCGATGATGAAGCGTCGTCGGTCTCGCCTCGCGCGTGAAAAAGCGCGAGTCTCTCTTTTTCTCTCTTCTCTACCCCCATCGCGGCGTCTAATTAAATCGCGCGTGGTGAGGGGGTGGAGCGCTGAGGGGGAAAAAAAGGAAGAGAGAAAACACGTTCTCGCGTGTGTGCACTCGCCGTTCGGTAGCTTCGCCTTCCTCCTGGGGGATGTATATACTCAGAACTCGCCTGCCTCCCGCGGATTCTAGCGTGGTCGCGTCTCGCAACGCGCGCGGGAATGTAATAATTACCGGGGCGTCTCTTATTACGCTGGAAGTCTCGCATTACCGCTGAGTAGTCAGCGCACGGCGCGGCGGTGAGATAGCGCGCGGGGCCCCAAGCCGTGCCTTCGCCGCGGCACGGCGCGGGCCCCCCCTTTCGCTCCTCGTGTCAGCTTCTGTTCTACGCACCGGTGAGATGCAGCGGGGCGCGCTATCAGGCGCGCCTAGTTAGTCATTTAACACATAGTTGCATGCGACGATCCCCTTGTTGCCATGTGAACGATTCGCGAATCTCGGGGATCCATCGCGATTGAAGTCACGGAGATATCGCGCGGCGTATGTGTAAAATAAGTACGTAAAATTAGTACGAATAACGACCGTGAAATCACATGATTTATAACGGAAAATGTATATTATACATATAAATGTGTGTATTTCCGTTATGAATCGTGTGATTTTTACGCTTGTGCATGTATTTTTTTTTTAATGTGCAGAATTACATTGCGCGTATTATTATCTTTATTATTGTCCGACGATAGATAGCTGTGAGGTGAAAGAAGCTACAAATTTAACTGATATATGCATGTGTAAATTTCATCGCAAAGAATATATTTAGATTTTCTTTTATTATTTTTTTTTATAGGAAATTAATTTTCTGCAATATATTATGTCTTAGTTATCTTATTACTCACGCTAGTTTGGCGGTTTATAACATATCTGCATATGAAAGATCAATTCTGACGTAATGATATAGTTCTAATTGTTCTTTTTAACACGCTGTATTTTATTTTTAACGTTGGTTTCTCAAGGACAAGACAGGTCGTAAAATTTGCATGAAAAATATGAGAAACGTTATACTATCGCGAGCACGCGATCGAGAGTGCAAGAATGTTAATCAACAGGAAAGCTTTCTAAATAAATGACAATTTAGAGTATTTGAAAGGGAGAGAGAGAGAGAAGACCAGCTGCGAGTGGATTTATAATCTACTCAAACGCAACGTTGCACTAATAGGCGAGAAATATTACGTAGAAATGAGAATTAATTCAGAAAATTAAAAGATAAAATTAAATATGGATTAACAGAGCTATAAAACCGCAACAGGACTATTTAATTATACATTCCGCATATACACGGATGGCGGATTATAATTCGCCATTAGTGTAACGCGAGAACTCTTCGTAATTACTACCTTCGACACCGTAAAATTGCAGATAGAGTTCTGTGCCGAATTACACGTCATCTAAGCCGGACTTCTGAATATTATTCAAGCCACGCAAAGCGCGACGCATTTCTCCGCACGCCACGATGCGCGCGATTATACTTATCGTGACGAATTTCCGCCGACGACCGGCCGTCTCTTTTTCTCCGGAAACCGCCTCTTCCGCCACTTTACGAAGGGACCAGGAGGAGAGCTGAGTCGCGCGCGGGCGAGCTTTTTCTTCGAGAGAGAGAGAACGAGAACGAGAGAGAAATGCCGCTGTGGCGTGCGCGACGAGCGCGATTCGCGTAAATAATAAATGTTGATCGCGCGACCATGCGACCGCGCGTCGCACATGACAGTAAACGACAGGGGCGTAAAACGGGAAGGGAGGGGGATTGCCAGGCGTATCGCGCCGCATCGCAACGATAATTCATAACGATCGCCCGAGTTAGCTCGTGCGCGAACTGGCCGATAATCGCGACGTTGGTAGCTGGAATTGTGGTCAGGAATTTTAGCATCTTTGCGCGAAATGCCAAAACGGTGTTTTCTTCTCCTTAATTTTTCGAGATTTCGACAATGCTTCAACAGCGATCGAAGCAGTAAGAATTATAATATGGATAAGATCGTAACTTTAATTGACAGATATTTTTAACTTAAAAAAAAATATATATAAAAAATATATATATATAAAATATATATATATAAATAACACATCCAAAGTGGATTTTATAAATTAGAGACCATTTTATTTCATTGTAGAAGAATATATGCAAATTATAATTAAATAAATAAATTATAATAATAATTATTATCGCGATCTAGACATTACTGTTTCACGCAATTTTTGCCTGCATCTATGAGAAAGAATATCTGATTGTTTTCCGACATTCTCCTTTCTGACATTTCGATCTGTCACGCATGTTCAGAATATGTTAGTCGTAAACTCCGCTTTCAATGCTAACTGCAGGTCTGCCGCTGGTGTCTAATGTTGAATAACCGTAGTACAGTCGTAGTAATTCGCATCAAGGTCCGTATAACCACTGATCGCCGCTCGTGATTTCGATGCAGCAGAGTAGCGTAAACTGCCCGTTGCACGTGAAATTCGATCGCTTTTCTTGGCGCGCGCGACTCCGCACCGCACCGCGCTGTTCCACATTCCGCTGAACGTCATTCTCGCGCGCGCGTTATTGCGTCAGGTGGTAAGTATCAAGAGCAAGGTTTCACTGCGACGAGAGGAAACTGCGCTCGGGGACAAGCGCGAGATTCCGTCGCCTGAATCGCGCATTTGCACTCGCGCGCGGCTCGGAATAACGTGTCTTACAAAAGCGACGAGTGTCAAAGGCTGAGGCTTATAAACAGCTGCTTATTTGTTACCAGTGTATATAAATGCAACGTTTCGCAAATTCCGTAGAATTTTTGAATGAGGAGAAAGAGGCAAATATATAAGACATTTTCATTGCTTTTTTTGTTATTGAGGAGGTGGAGGGATGCAAATAACTTTTTAAAAAATTTAAATATGAATACACTTTGTGTTTTTGGAAACACTGTTTAATTAGTTTTGATTATGTAATTATTGATCGTGCTCAGCTCGTTTCAACATTGTATAAAATGTGGTAGAAAACGAGAGATGATTAATATTATATAACAATCGGAATATATAATATAGGTAAAGAATGCAAAATAATCCAAATCTCTTTTTAAACTTGTATTTTCTCTGCATGAAATATGAAGATTATAATAATTTTGTACCCGACTAATTTGACTTGGAAAACGTCAAGAAATGATTGAATTTCAAAACGAGTGTGTTAAAAAATAATGTGATATAATTTTCCTCGTGTAAGAACTTGTTAAATCACATTGATGTTTAATGTATTAATTTATTCGTGTTACGATTATATAACCGCATGAACCGACTGAACGAAACATATGAATTATATAATTTATATCACATCTGGCTACGATCTACGAGAGATTATTTTTATTTCCTTAACTGATTTATATATTGACAATTTTTAGTTCGATGACTTGGTCGCGCAGAAAGTACGAAAAGAGGCGAAAACGTCTCGGCGCGGCGCGGAGGAGACGCGAAAAGAGTCAACTTAACGGTTAGCCAACATTTACGACCAACAAAGTACCGTTGCTCGACGACGATCATCGGGTCGACATGTTCTCCATTTCCTGCGGGCATCGCCGGGCTGTTTTACGCATGATTATGTAAGTCGCGTGTACGGACGAGCTGCCGAACTTTCGAAGTGAAGTGACATAAATTCGCCGTTGTACCGAACGAACCAGAAGTCGAATCGATAACACGGGCATAGATCGCTCTCGAGTACCTCAATTAATTTCGTTCTATTATTTCGATCCATTATTTTGCTCGGAGCTGATCCGAGAGCGTGGATTTTAGCCATCCGCGGCGCCGTCAATCGCGAGTAACCTCGCATTCTCGATCGCGAGCGCGAAATCATAGACATTTTCGCGGATCTGTCGGCGCCTACGAGAATGAACCCACTCAGTCTGTATTTGCGGTGCAATCGAATCCACTCGAGTCCCACCAACCCTATCCCCC